>NW_020825592.1:0-102804 GCF_003286085.1 Drosophila persimilis
CACTTGCATATACATTGAACCACCGCACCTATATAGCACCCACGCTCCAGAAAATGTGGCAGGATCGCACATTTTGGGCACAAGCACCAATTTGGCAATAAAGCCCCAAAAAAAGTTGAACCCCGCAACTATATGGCACCCGCACTTATATAGAATCCTTCCCTATCTAGCTGTTGCACGTATATTGAACCACCCCACCTATATAGCACCCACGCTCCAGGAAATGTGGCAGGATCGCATATTTTGGGCATAAGCACCAATATGGCAATACAGCCCCAAAAAAAGTTGTACCCCACAACTATATGGCACCTGCACTTATATAGACCCCCTTCCCTATCTAGCACTTGCATGTACATTGAACTACCGCACCTATATAGCACCCACGCTCTAGGAAATGTGGCAGTATCGCACATTTTGGTCACAAGCACCAATATGGCAATACAGCCTCAAAAAAAGTTGAACCCCGCAACTATATGGCACCTGCACTTATATAGAACCCATCCCTATCCAGCTGTTGCACGTATATTGAACCACCGCACCTATTTAGCACCCACGCTCCAGGAAATGTGACAGGATCGCACATTTTGGGCACAAGCACCAATTTGGGAATATAGCCCCAAAAAAAGTTGAATCCCGCAACTGCACTTATATAGAACCCATCCCTATCCAGCTGTTGCACGTATATTGACCCACCGCACCTATATAGCACCCACGCTCCAGGAAATGTGGCAGGATCGCATATTTTGGGCATAAGCACCAATATGGCAATACAGCCCCAAAAAAAATTGTACCCCGCAACTATATGTCACCTGCACTTATATAGACCCCTTCCCTATCTAGCACTTGCATGTACATTGAACCACCGCACCTATATAGCACCCACGCTCCAGAAAATGTGGCAGGATCGCACATTTTGGGCACAAGCACCAATTTGGCAATAAAGCCCCAAAAAAAGTTGAACCCCGCAACTATATGGCACCCGCACTTATATAGAATCCTTCCCTATCTAGCTGTTGCACGTATATTGAACCACCCCACCTATATAGCACCCACGCTCCAGGAAATGTGGCAGGATCGCATATTTTGGGCATAAGCACCAATATGGCAATACAGCCCCAAAAAAAGTTGTACCCCACAACTATATGGCACCTGCACTTATATAGACCCCTTCCCTATCTAGCACTTGCATGTACATTGAACTACCGCACCTATATAGCACCCACGCTCTAGGAAATGTGGCAGTATCGCACATTTTGGGCACAAGCACCAATATAGCAATACAGCCCCAAAAAAAGTTGAACCCCGCAACTATATGGCACCTGCACTTATATAGAACCCATCCCTATCCAGCTGTTGCACGTATATTGAACCACCGCACCTATATAGCACCCACGCTCCAGGAAATGTGACAGGATCGCACATTTTGGGCACAAGCACCAATTTGGGAATATAGCCCCAAAAAAAGTTGAATCCCGCAACTATATGGCACCTGCACTTATATAGAACCCTTCCCTATCTAGCTGTTGCACGTATATTGAACCACCGCACCTATATAGCACCCACACTCCAGGCAATGTGGCAGAATCGCATATTTTGGGCATAAGCACCAATTTGGCAATATAGCCCCAAAAAAAGTTGAACCCCGAAACTATATGGCACCTGCACTTATATAGAACCTTTCCCTATCCAGCTGTTGCACGTATATTGAACCACCGCACCTATATAGCACCCACGCTCCAGGAAATGTGGCAGGATCGCACATCTTGGGCACTAGCAGCAATATGGCACCATAGCCGCAAAAAAGTGTAACCTCCGCAACTATATGGCACTTGCACTTATACAGAACACTTCCCTATCCAGCTGTTGCACGTATATTGAACCACCGCACCTATATAGCACCCACGCTCCAGGAAATGTGACAGGATCGCACATCTTGGGCCCTAGAACCAATATGGCAATATATCCCCAAAAAAAGTTGAGCCCCGCAACTATATGACACCTGCACTTATATAGAACCCTTCCCTATCCAGTAGTTGCACGTATATTGAACCACCGCACCTATATAGCACCCACGCTCCAGAAAAAGTGACAGGATCGCACATCTTGGGCACTAGCACCAATATGGCAATATAGCCCCAAAAAAATTTGAACCCCGCAACTCTATGGCACCTGCACTTATATAGAACCTTTCCCTATCCAGCTGTTGCACGTATATTGAACCACCGCACCTATATAGTACCCACGCTCCAGGAAATGTTGCAGTATCGCATATTTTGGGCATAAGCACAAATATGGCAATACAGCCCCAAAAAAGTTGAACCCCGCAACTATATGGCACCTGCACTTATATGACCCCTTCCCTATCTAGCACTGGCATGTACATTGGACCACCGCACCTATATAGTACCCACGCTCCAGGAAATGTTGCACGAGCGCATATTTTGGGCATAAGCACCAATATGGCAATACAGCCCCATAAAAATTTGAGCCCCGCAACTATATGACACCTGCACTTATATAGAACCCTTCCCTATCCAGTTGTTGCACGTATATTGAACCACCGCACCTATATAGCACCCACGCTCCAGAAAAGTGACAGGATCGCACATCTTGGGCACTAGCACCAATATGGCAATACAGCCCCATAAAAAGTTGAGCCCCGCAACTATATGACACCTGCACTTATATAGAACCCTTCCCTATCCAGTAGTTGCACGTATATTGAACCACCGCACCTATATAGCACCCACGCTCCAGAAAAAGTGACAGGATCGCACATCTTGGGCACTAGCACCAATATGGCAATATAGCCCCAAAAAAATTTGAACCCCGCAACTCTATGGCACCTGCACTTATATAGAACCTTTCCCTATCCAGCTGTTGCACGTATATTGAACCACCGCACCTATATAGTACCCACGCTCCAGGAAATGTTGCAGTATCGCATATTTTGGGCATAAGCACAAATATGGCAATACAGCCCCAAAAAAGTTGAACCCCGCAACTATATGGCACCTGCACTTATATGACCCCTTCCCTATCTAGCACTGGCATGTACATTGGACCACCGCACCTATATAGTACCCACGCTCCAGGAAATGTTGCACGAGCGCATATTTTGGGCATAAGCACCAATATGGCAATACAGCCCCATAAAAATTTGAGCCCCGCAACTATATGACACCTGCACTTATATAGAACCCTTCCCTATCCAGTTGTTGCACGTATATTGAACCACCGCACCTATATAGCACCCACGCTCCAGAAAAAGTGACAGGATCGCACATCTTGGGCACTAGCACCAATATGGCAATACAGCCCCATAAAAAGTTGAGCCCCGCAACTATATGACACCTGCACTTATATAGAACCCTTCCTTATCCAGTTGTTGCACGTATATTGAACCACCGCACCTATATAGCACCCACGCTCCAGAAAAAGTGACAGGATCGCACATCTTGGGCACTAGCACCAATATGGCAATACAGCCCCATAAAAAGTTGAACCCCGCAACTCTATGGCACCTGCACTTATATAGAACACTTTCCTATCCAGCTGTTGCACGTATATTGAACCACCGCACCTATATAGCACCCACGCTCCAGGCAATGTGACAGGATCGCACATCTTGGGCACTAGCACCAATATGGCACCATAGCCCCAAAAAAGTGGAACCTCCGAAACTATATGGCACTTGCACTTATAGAGAACACTTTCCTATCCAGCTGTTGCACGTATATTGAACCACCGCACCTATATAGCACCCACGCTCCAGGAAATGTGGCAGGATCGCACATCTTTGGCACTAGCAGCAATATGGCACCATAGCCCCAAAAAAGTGTAACCTCCGCAACTATATGGCACTTGCACTTATAGAGAACACTTTCCTATCCAGCTGTTGCACGTATCTTGAACCACCGCACTTATATAGCACCCACGCTCCAGGAAATGTGGCAGGATCGCACATTTTGGGCATAAGCACCAATATGGCAATACAGCCACAAAAAAAGTTTAACCCCGCAACTATATGGCTCCTGCACTCATATAGAACCCTTCCCTATCCAGCTGTTGCACGTATATTGAACCACCGCACCTATATAGCACCCACGCTCCAGGAAATGTGACAGGATCGCACATCGTGGGCCCTAGAACCAATATGGCACTATATCCCCAAAAAAATTAGAACCCAGCAAATATATGGCACCTGCACTTATATAGAACCCTTCCCTATCCTGCTGTTGCACGTATATTGAACCACCTCACCTATATAGCACCCACACTCCAGGAAATGTTGCAGGATCGCATATTTTGGGCATAAGCACAAATATGGCAATACAGCCCCAAAAAAAGTTGAATCCCGCAACTATATGGCACCTGCACTTATATAGAACCCTTCCCTATCCTGCTGATGCACGTATATTGAACCACCGCACCTATATAGCACCCATGCTCCAGGAAATGTGGCAGGACCACACATTTTGGGCACAAGCACCAATTTGGCAATATAGCCCCAAAAAAAGTTGAACCCCGAAACTATATGGCACCTGCATTTATATAGAACCTTTCCCTATCCACCTGTTGCACGTATTGTAATAGGTCACTGGTTTAGTAATAACCCGGGCACGTCTGTGCCGTTTGACTTCGGTTTTTAGAATATCTTTATTGAATTTATTCTTATAACTCAGACCGCATAGCTGCGCTGCCGGTTACGCCAACAGCGGAGCGGCTTCATACATATTTGTCTTATCAGCATAATCGAGAGGGGAAGAGCCGTATGTACATATGTGTATATATATATGTGGGGTTTTTATTTACTTTAGGTTTAATTATTAATTTTTATTTAATGTTTGATAAATTTAGGATAAATGTATTCTTTATTCTGCGTCGTTTTATTCTTCTTCTCTGCGGCCGTCGTCGTTTTTGCGTCTTTTCGGTACCGCCGTCGTTTTATTTCTCTGCTTGTCTCTTCCTTGCTCGTCGTCTTCTTCGTGATGGCATAATCGTTGTTCGTCGTTCTTTTTAGTGATGGGATCATCGTTGCTCGTCGTCTAGGGATCTTATCTTCATTTGGTATTTTGTGTGGTACACCAACCCACATTCGGACATTCTGATTAAGCATTCGACCCGAATGAGTCGTCGTCGTCGTTGCCAATGGACCATGGCTTCATGTACTCCGCGCACGATGAGGTATTCTTTGGGCCATCGCAGTTTCCGACTTTCTGAACATCATACGCATTGTTATGTTTGATTCCAACAACTTGGTAGGGTCCCAAAAACTTTGCTTTTAATTTCAGGCCACTACCAAACTGTGTACGTTTGATGGCAACCAAGTCACCAATATTATATCGTCTTGCAGGTTTTCGTCGTAGATTATACGTCTTCTTATTTTCGTTCTGAAGCTTCACAATTTGAGCCTTTGCCTTTGCTCTTAGGTCGCTGCGTTCGTCGTTAAATATAGTTGCTGCTTCTTTGTTGATCAATTGCCGTATTTGGAGGTCTTCTTTTGTCCGCATCTTAACTCCAACTAGCATTTCAATGGGTGTCGTATCAATGCTTCTCGTAAATGTTGAATTTACAGCTTGTTGAACTTTGCTGACATGCCTGTACCATTTCGTGGGGTCGTCGATACTCAGTTCTGAGAGCACTGAAATTATGATTGCATTCAGTCTCTCAACTTGACCATTTACTCTCGGTAGTCCTGTCGTCGTCTTCACCAGCTTAATCCCTTCGTCGTCACAATACTTAACAAAGTCTTGCGAGGTGAAAGCGGAGCCCTTATCTGAGATTATAAACGCTGGATTACCAAATGTAATACTTTGACTGCTAAGCTTCGCAATAACCTCATTTGCGGTAGTCGATTTCGTGGGATACAGCCAGCAATACTTCGTGAATGAGTCTATAACTGCAAAGATATGTTTGTAGTCCTTGTGCGTCGAATCCAGAGGTCCCAAAAAGTCAATATGATAAGTGTATAATGGAACGTCTTCTTTCTGGAGTGGGTGTAGTAGCCCTTCCTGCTTGCCTCTCTTTCGGTTCATCAAAATACATGGAATACAGCACTCAATATATTTCTTGATCTTCTCTTCGACATTTTGTATGTAGAATTCTCTACAAATCAAATCCTTCGTCTTCTTTGCTGCAAAATGACCTCTATCATGTGCACGGCTGATAATTTGTTTCTGCATGTCATTGGGTACCACCATAAGTTCCTCGTCCTGTACAAGTCTATATAGCATACCAGATTTCAGGAAATAATCGTCGTAAGTCTTCTGTTCGTCGTTCAGAATTTGTTTAATAGCCTTAATCTTTTCATCTTTCGACTGTGCATCTTTTAAAGCGATGCTTATGCTGTCTTCAGTTATCATCATGATTGGGTAGCGGCTGAGAGCATCGACATGCTTCATTCTAGTTCCTGACCGATGTTCCACAGCATAATCGTACTCCTGCAGGAACAAAATCCATCGCGCCACCCTAGTGCATAAGTTTTGTTTCTCCAGCGTCTTTGTAAAAGCATTGCAGTCTGTTATCAGTTTAAAATGAATGCCTAAGAGATATACTCTAAACTTGGTTAACGCTTCTATTACTGCCAAAATCTCTAATTCGTAACTGCTATATTTCTGCTGTGCATCAGTAGTCTTTTTGGACATATAATAGACCGGGTGTAGCTGTCCGTCGTCTGGCGATTTATGTAATAGAACTGCACCAAAACCATCAATTGATGCATCTGTGTGTACTTCTGTATCGTAAGTCTGATTATATATATTCAATACTGGGTTCTCCGTCAGCAGTTTTTTTAAGATATTAACGGCATTCTCTTCATATACATCAAATTTAAATTTTGTCTTGTTCTTTGTCAACTCCGTTAAAGGTCTAGCAATGCCTGCATAATTCGGGATAAACTTTCTAAAATACCCAGTCAGTCCCAAGAAACTCTCTACTTGTTTGAGCGATTGTGGCATTTTAAACTTTGATACGGCATCTATTTTTTCTGTTGAAGGATAAATCTTACTGTTTTCAATTATATGACCAAGAAATTGAATACGGGTCTTCAGAAAGTGGCATTTTTTTATGTTCAATTCTAGGCCAAAATCTTTGCATGTTTCGATAACTTCCTTTAGATTCTTCATAGCTTCTTGTTCTGTCTGTGCTGGAATAATCACGTCATCAACGTAGGGTAAAGCAATACCTTTGCTGGACAGATGTCGAAATATCGCATTGACGTGCCGCTGAAAAACTCCTGGTGAATTTGAAAATCCAAACGGGACTCTCAAAAATTGATATTGGCCTCGCTGAGTTACAAACGACGTGTACTTCCGACTAGATTCAGAAACCGGCACATGAAAAAACGCATTCTTAAGATCAATCGTGCTGAATATCTTGGCCTCTTGCAATCTGTCTAGTTGATCTTCAATAAGCGGCAAAGGAAAATGGTCTTTGACAGTTACCTTATTGATCCTCCTGTAATCAACACAAACCCTTGCCGAACCGTATCGCTTTTTAACAAGGACTATTGGACTTGTAAACTCCGATGTATATTCTTCGATAATGTCATTTTTAAGCCACTCTTCAATCTGTTCATCGACGATACGCGTTTCCGTAAACGCCATTCTGCGCGGACGCGAAAATATAGGAGACTCATCTTTTAATACGATACGCATCTCTACATTTGTTGTTTTTGATTTGTTTGGCACATAATTGTCTATTAGTTCGCGTACTTCTTTTTTGGCAGATTCACTTGCTGCTTCATTAATGTCAATCACGTCATTGTCAATTTCCGCACAAATTTTCATTATATTTAGTTCGTCCCCGCTCGACATATTGCTCGACATATTGCGCACTTGAAGTCCGTTTCTATTAAAAACGATTTCCGCCAGTAAACACAGTTCTTCTCCAATAATTAGCTTCACGTCGATAAGTCTGGTTGGTACTACATAAAAATCTAACAAGAATACACAAGAATACACCATCGTCAATTAGAACAGCGTGTTTAAAATGTCCAACTGGTTTTATCCTATTAGAATCACAACCGCCAAATCCAATAAGAACAATAGGCAATACAGCCCATAAAAAGTTGAGCCCCGCAACTATATGACACCTGCACTTATATAGAACCCTTCCTTATCCAGTTGTTGCACGTATATTGAACCACCGCACCTATATAGCACCCACGCTCCAGAAAAAGTGACAGGATCGCACATCTTGGGCACTAGCACCAATATGGCAATACAGCCCCATAAAAAGTTGAACCCCGCAACTCTATGGCACCTGCACTTATATAGAACACTTTCCTATCCAGCTGTTGCACGTATATTGAACCACCGCACCTATATAGCACCCACGCTCCAGGCAATGTGACAGGATCGCACATCTTGGGCACTAGCACCAATATGGCACCATAGCCCCAAAAAAGTGGAACCTCCGAAACTATATGGCACTTGCACTTATAGAGAACACTTTCCTATCCAGCTGTTGCACGTATATTGAACCACCGCACCTATATAGCACCCACGCTCCAGGAAATGTGGCAGGATCGCACATCTTGGGCACTAGCAGCAATATGGCACCATAGCCCCAAAAAAGTGTAACCTCCGCAACTATATGGCACTTGCACTTATAGAGAACACTTTCCTATCCAGCTGTTGCACGTATATTGAACCACCGCACTTATATAGCACCCACGCTCCAGGAAATGTAGCAGGATCGCACATTTTGGGCATAAGCACCAATATGGCAATACAGCCACAAAAAAAGTTTAACCCCGCAACTATATGGCTCCTGCACTCATATAGAACCCTTCCCTATCCAGCTGTTGCACGTATATTGAACCACCGCACCTATATAGCACCCACGCTCCAGGAAATGTGACAGGATCGCACATCGTGGGCCCTAGAACCAATATGGCACTATATCCCCAAAAAAATTAGAACCCAGCAAATATATGGCACCTGCACTTATATAGAACCCTTCCCTATCCTGCTGTTGCACGTATATTGAACCACCTCAGCTATATAGCACCCACACTCCAGGAAATGTGGCAGGATCCCACGTTTTGGGCACATGCACCAATTTGGCAATATAGCCCCAAAAAAAGTTGAACTCCGAAACTATATGGCACCTGCACTTATATAGAACCCTTCCCTATCTAGCTCTTGCATGTATATTGAACCACCGCACCTATATAGTACCCACGCTCCAGGAAATGTTGCAGGATCGCATATTTTGGGCATAAGCACAAATATGGCAATACAGCCCCAAAAAAAGTTGAATCCCGCAACTATATGGCACCTGCACTTATATAGAACCCTTCCCTATCCTGCTGATGCACGTATATTGAACCACCTCACCTATATAGCACCCACACTCCAGGAAATGTGGCCGGATCGCACATTTTGGGCACAAGCAACCATTTGGCAATATAGCCCCAAAAAAAGTTGAACCCCGAAACTATATGGCACCTGCATTTATATAGAACCTTTCCCTATCCACCTGTTGCACGTATTGTAATAGGTCACTGGTTTAGTAATAACCCGGGCACGTCTGTGCCGTTTGACTTCGGTTTTTAGAATATCTTTATTGAATTTATTCTTATAACTCAGACCGCATAGCTGCGCTGCCGGTTACGCCAACAGCGGAGCGGCTTCATACATATTTGTCTTATCAGCATAATCGAGAGGGGAAGAGCCGTATGTACATATGTGTATATATATATGTGGGGTTTTTATTTACTTTAGGTTTAATTATTAATTTGTATTTAATGTTTGATAAATTTAGGATAAATGTATTCTTTATTCTGCGTCGTTTTATTCTTCTTCTCTGCGGCCGTCGTCGTTTTTGCGTCTTTTCGGTACCGCCGTCGTTTTATTTCTCCCTTTGTCTCTTCCTTGCTCGTCGTCTTCTTCGTGATGGCATAATCGTTGTTCGTCGTTCTTTTTAGTGATGGGATCATCGTTGCTCGTCGTCTAGGGATCTTATCTTCATTTGGTATTTTGTGTGGTACACCAACCCACATTCGGCCATTCTGATTAAGCATTCGACCCGAATGAGTCGTCGTCGTCGTCGTCGTTGCCAATGGACCATGGCTTCATGTACTCCGCGCACGATGAGGTATTCTTTGGGCCATCGCAGTTTCCGACTTTCTGAACATCATACGCATTGTTATGTTTGATTCCAACAACTTGGTAGGGTCCCAAAAACTTTGCTTTTAATTTCAGGCCACTACCAAACTGTGTACGTTTGATGGCAACCAAGTCACCAATATTATATCGTCTTGCAGGTTTTCGTCGTAGATTATACGTCTTCTTATTTTCGTTCTGAAGCTTCACAATTTGAGCCTTTGCCTTTGCTCTTAGGTCGCTGCGTTCGTCGTTAAATATAGTTGCTGCTTCTTTGTTGATCAATTGCCGTATTTGGAGGTCTTCTTTTGTCCGCATCTTAACTCCAACTAGCATTTCAAAGGGTGTCGTATCAATGCTTCTCGTAAATGTCGAATTTACAGCTTGTTGAACTTTGCTGACATGCCTGTACCATTTCGTGGGGTCGTCGATACTCAGTTTTGAGAGCACTGAAATTATGATTGCATTCAGTCTCTCAACTTGACCATTTACTCTCGGTAGTCCTGTCGTCGTCTTCACCAGCTTAATCCCTTCGTCGTCACAATACTTAACAAAGTCTTGCGAGGTGAAAGCGGAGCCCTTATCCGAGATTATAAACGCTGGATTACCAAATATAATACTTTGACTGCTAAGCTTCGCAATAACCTCATTTGCGGTAGTCGATTTCGTGGGATACAGCCAGCAATACTTCGTGAATGAGTCTATAACTGCAAAGATATGTTTGTAGTCCTTGTGCGTCGAATCCAGAGGTCCCAAAAAGTCAATATGATAAGTGTATAATGGAACGTCTTCTTTCTGGAGTGGGTGTAGTAGCCCTTCCTGCTTGCCTCTCTTTCGGTTCATCAAAATACATGGAATACAGCACTCAATATATTTCTTGATCTTCTCTTCGACATTTTGTATGTAGAATTCTCTACAAATCAAATCCTTCGTCTTCTTTGCTGCAAAATGACCTCTATCATGTGCACGGCTGATAATTTGTTTCTGCATGTCATTGGGTACCACCATAAGTTCCTCGTCCTGTACAAGTCTATATAGCATACCAGATTTCAGGAAATAATCGTCGTAAGTCTTCTGTTCGTCGTTCAGAATTTGTTTAATAGCCTTAATCTTTTCATCTTTCGACTGTGCATCTTTTAAAGCGATGCTTATGCTGTCTTCAGTTATCATCATGATTGGGTAGCGGCTGAGAGCATCGACATGCTTCATTCTAGTTCCTGACCGATGTTCCACAGCATAATCGTACTCCTGCAGGAACAAAATCCATCGCGCCACCCTAGTGCATAAGTTTTGTTTCTCCAGCGTCTTTGTAAAAGCATTGCAGTCTGTTATCAGTTTAAAATGAATGCCTAAGAGATATACTCTAAACTTGGTTAACGCTTCTATTACTGCCAAAATCTCTAATTCGTAACTGCTATATTTCTGCTGTGCATCAGTAGTCTTTTTGGACATATAATAGACCGGGTGTAGCTGTCCATCGTCTGGCGATTTATGTAATAGAACTGCACCAAAACCATCAATTGATGCATCTGTGTGTACTTCTGTATCGTAAGTCTGATTATATATATTCAATACTGGGTTCTCCGTCAGCAGTTTTTTTAAGATATTAACGGCATTCTCTTCATATACATCAAATTTAAATTTTGTCTTGTTCTTTGTCAACTCCGTTAAAGGTCTAGCAATGCCTGCATAATTCGGGATAAACTTTCTAAAATACCCAGTCAGTCCCAAGAAACTCTCTACTTGTTTGAGCGATTGTGGCATTTTAAACTTTGATACGGCATCTATTTTTTCTGTTGAAGGATAAATCTTACTGTTTTCAATTATATGACCAAGAAATTGAATACGGGTCTTCAGAAAGTGGCATTTTTTTATGTTCAATTCTAGGCCAAAATCTTTGCATGTTTCGATAACTTCCTTTAGATTCTTCATAGCTTCTTGTTCTGTCTGTGCTGGAATAATCACGTCATCAACGTAGGGTAAAGCAATACCTTTGCTGGACAGATGTCGAAATATCGCATTGACGTGCCGCTGAAAAACTCCTGGTGAATTTGAAAATCCAAACGGGACTCTCAAAAATTGATATTGGCCTCGCTGAGTTACAAACGACGTGTACTTCCGACTAGATTCAGAAACCGGCACATGAAAAAACGCATTCTTAAGATCAATCGTGCTGAATATCTTGGCCTCTTGCAATCTGTCTAGTTGATCTTCAATAAGCGGCAAAGGAAAATGGTCTTTGACAGTTACCTTATTGATCCTCCTTTAATCAACACAAACCCTTGCCGAACCGTCTCGCTTTTTAACAAGGACTATTGGACTTGTAAACTCCGATGTAGATTCTTCGATAATGTCATTTTTAAGCCACTCTTCAATCTGTTCATCGACGATACGCGTTTCCGTAAACGCCATTCTGCGCGGACGCGAAAATATAGGAGACTCATCTTTTAATACGATACGCATCTCTACATTTGTTGTTTTTGATTTGTTTGGCACATAATTGTCTATTAGTTCGCGTACTTCTTTTTTGGCAGATTCACTTGCTGCTTCATTAATGTCAATCACGTCATTGTCAATTTCCGCACAAATTTTCATTATATTTAGTTCGTCCCCGCTCGACATATTGCTCGACATATTGCGCACTTGAAGTCCGTTTCTATTAAAAACGATTTCCGCCAGTAAACACAGTTCTTCTCCAATAATTAGCTTCACGTCGATAAGTCTGGTTGGTACTACATAAAAATCTAACAAGAATACACCATCGTCAATTAGAACAGCGTGTTTAAAATGTCCAACTGGTTTATCCTATTAGAATCACAATCGCCAAATCCAATAAGAACAATTGTACAGCTTTCCAACTTCGGCTTGCCAATCTCGCGATAAAAGTCTTCCCGCATAACGTTGAACTTGCTGCCCGTATCAAAAAGCGCGATACACTTTTTATTTTCAAATGCGACTTCTTTGTGTGTGATATCGGGTTTTGGCTGCAATCTACGCGTATTTACTGACGTTGCACCAAACTTTTCAATTTTACAATCTTTACAGATATGCCCGAATTGATTGCATTTGAAACACTTTCGACCTTTATCTTTATTTTGACAGTTACTCGATAAGTGACCTTTACCACCGCAATTATAACATTTCACTTCTTTCTTATCATCTTTGTTCATGCTTTGACTTTTTTTGTCGGTTTCTTTTATATTGATTTCATTTCGCTTCGACTTCTCTTTTTCCATTTGATTTTCTTTTTCCATAATTGTTTTATAGCACTTTAATTTTTCTTTAAACTGATTTATATTTGTTGCGCCGTACAAAATTGTCTTATTCACACCTTTTCCATCTATGCCGTCAATCAAATATTGGATAAATGTGTCGTCTGCAATACTTCCTCGTGATGCAATGTCTTTCATTTTGTAGAAATATTCGAATACACACTCATTGTTGCCTCGTTTCGTTTGCGCGAGTTGCTCATGAATTTGCTTTTCAATTTCGCGATTCCTTTTAGAGCTTTTTTGCCGAACAAAAACCTTTGGAAATCATTCCATTTCATTAGTGTCGCCTGTTCCTCGTATTCTGTTATCCACACTTCGACTGGAATGGTATTAGTGCCGTCGAAACTTCGAATGCTCTCTTCCACGTCGCGAAAACTGATCGCAAATCGTGGCGTCATATCTCTCTCCACTATTTGGTTGTATGTTGTAGCGTGTCTTCTTTGTTCTGTGTCTTCGTTTTTCCCTGCAATGTTTTCTATGCTGGCATGGTCTGCCGTCCCAAACGAATTGTTGCTATCCTTTTTTTTTTCATCATCATCCTCTTCATCCTCAGTTTCGTCGTTGCTTGTTTCATCATGCGCTAGCAGGGTCATCGAACGCAAATTGCAAAACACATGCAAGAAAAGGTCCTCACTAGTATAACTGATTCCCAACACATTGCATATAGCCACAAGATCACTATGTGTTATATTATTTACTGCGTATTCCTTCTTTGCTTTGTACCTCTCATCATTTTCGTCGTAGAGGAAGCCAGAAAATTCGCGTAATCTTTTTCGGTTGATTCTGTCTCCCTCGGCATCGAACACGAATTTATGCAGTGCCGCTATGCACTCTTTCTTGCTCGAGCGTAGATTTTCACATATCAAATCGTTTAAATACGGCATTGTGGGGGAAAAAAAATTTATATTTTCGTTTCTTCTTCAATAGTAACCACTTTTAATTCATTCCCGGAGGAGCGCCCAAAATGTGGGGTTTTTATTTACTTTTGGTTTAATAATTAATTTGTATTTAATGTTTGATAAATTTAAGATAAATGTATTCTTTATTCTGCGTCGTTTTATTCTTCTTCTCTGCGGCCGTCGTCGTTTTTGCGTCTTTTCGGTACCGCCGTCGTTTTGTTTCTCCCTTTGTCTCTTCCTTGCTCGTCGTCTTCTTCGTGATGGCATAATCGTTGTTCGTCGTTCTTTTTAGTGATGGGATCATCGTTGCTCGTCGTCTAGGGATCTTATCTTCATTTGGTATTTTGTGTGGTACACCAACCCACATTTGGCCATTCTGATTAAGCATTCGACCCGAATGAGTCGTCGTCGTCGTCGTCGTTGCCAATGGACCATGGCTTCATGTACTCCGCGCACGATGAGGTATTCTTTGGGCCATCGCAGTTTCCGACTTTCTGAACATCATACGCATTGTTATGTTTGATTCCAACAACTTGGTAGGGTCCCAAAAACTTTGCTTTTAATTTCAGGCCACTACCAAACTGTGTACGTTTGATGGCAACCAAGTCACCAATATTATATCGTCTTGCAGGTTTTCGTCGTAGATTATACGTCTTCTTATTTTCGTTCTGAAGCTTCACAATTTGAGCCTTTGCCTTTGCTCTTAGGTCGCTGCGTTCGTCGTTAAATATAGTTGCTGCTTCTTTGTTGATCAATTGCCGTATTTGGAGGTCTTCTTTTGTCCGCATCTTAACTCCAACTAGCATTTCAAAGGGTGTCGTATCAATGCTTCTCGTAAATGTTGAATTTACAGCTTGTTGAACTTTGCTGACATGCCTGTACCATTTCGTGGGGTCGTCGATACTCAGTTCTGAGAGCACTGAAATTATGATTGCATTCAGTCTCTCAACTTGACCATTTACTCTCGGTAGTCCTGTCGTCGTCTTCACCAGCTTAATCCCTTCGTCGTCACAATACTTAACAAAGTCTTGCGAGGTGAAAGCGGAGCCCTTATCTGAGATTATAAACGCTGGATTACCAAATGTAATACTTTGACTGCTAAGCTTCGCAATAACCTCATTTGCGGTAGTCGATTTCGTGGGATACAGCCAGCAATACTTCGTGAATGAGTCTATAACTGCAAAGATATGTTTGTAGTCCTTGTGCGTCGAATCCAGAGGTCCCAAAAAGTCAATATGATAAGTGTATAATGGAACGTCTTCTTTCTGGAGTGGGTGTAGTAGCCCTTCCTGCTTGCCTCTCTTTCGGTTCATCAAAATACATGGAATACAGCACTCAATATATTTCTTGATCTTCTCTTCGACATTTTGTATGTAGAATTCTCTACAAATCAAATCCTTCGTCTTCTTTGCTGCAAAATGACCTCTATCATGTGCACGGCTGATAATTTGTTTCTGCATGTCATTGGGTACCATCATAAGTTCCTCGTCCTGTACAAGTCTATATAGCATACCAGATTTCAGGAAATAATCGTCGTAAGTCTTCTGTTCGTCGTTCAGAATTTGTTTAATAGCCTTAATCTTTTCATCTTTCGACTGTGCATCTTTTAAAGCGATGCTTATGCTGTCTTCAGTTATCATCATGATTGGGTAGCGGCTGAGAGCATCGACATGCTTCATTCTAGTTCCTGACCGATGTTCCACAGCATAATCGTACTCCTGCAGGAACAAAATCCATCGCGCCACCCTAGTGCATAAGTTTTGTTTCTCCAGCGTCTTTGTAAAAGCATTGCAGTCTGTTATCAGTTTAAAATGAATGCCTAAGAGATATACTCTAAACTTGGTTAACGCTTCTATTACTGCCAAAATCTCTAATTCGTAACTGCTATATTTCCGCTGTGCATCAGTAGTCTTTTTGGACATATAATAGACCGGGTGTAGCTGTCCGTCGTCTGGCGATTTCTGTAATAGAACTGCACCAAAACCATCAATTGATGCATCTGTGTGTACTTCTGTATCGTAAGTCTGATTATATATATTCAATACTGGGTTCTCCGTCAGCAGTTTTTTTAAGATATTAACGGCATTCTCTTCATATACATCAAATTTAAATTTTGTCTTGTTCTTTGTCAACTCCGTTAAAGGTCTAGCAATGCCTGCATAAATCGGGATAAACTTTCTAAAATACCCAGTCAGTCCCAAGAAACTCTCTACTTGTTTGAGTGATTGTGGCATTTTAAACTTTGTTACGGCATCTATTTTTTCTGTTGAAGGATAAATCTTACTGTTTTTAATTATATGACCAAGAAATTGAATACGGGTCTTCAGAAAGTGGCATTTTTATACCCGATACTCAAAATGAGTATTGGGGTATATTAGATTTGTGGTAAAAGTGGATGTGTGTAACGTCCAGAAGGAATCGTTTCCGACCCTATAAAGTATATATATTCTTGATCAGCATCAATAGCCGAGTCGATTGAGCCCTGTCTGTCTGTCCGTCCGTCCGTCTGTCCGTCTGTCCGTCTGTCCGTCCCCTTCAGCGCCTAATGCTCAAAGACTATAAGAGCTAGAGCAACGATGTTTTTGATCCAGACTTCTGTGATATGTCACTGCTCCAAAAATATTTCAAAACTTTGCCCCGCCCACTTCCGCCCCCACAAAGGGCGAAAATCTGTGGCATCCACAATTTCGACGATACGAGAAAACTAAAAACGCAGAATCGTAGAAGATGACTATATCTTCTAGAGTGCAAAATCTGAACCAGATCGTATAATTATTACAGCCAGAATCACGAAAACAATTTCACTCTTTCTCGCTCTGTCTCACTCTAACACACAGGTTTCATGGTCGGTTTTGCCAATTGCAAAATATGAGTTCAAGGATCTCAGAACCTATAAAAGCCAGAGCAACCAAATTTGGTATCCACGCTCCTGTGATATCGGACCTTGACCGTTTCCTGTCCAAATTTCGCCACACCCCCTTCCGCCCCCGCAAAGGACGAAAATCTGAGGCAACCACAAATCTCAGAGACTATTAAGGCTAGAGTAACCAAATTTGGTGCACACACTCCTTTAAGATGTCACTATAAAACGTATATCTCAGATTTTCGCCCCACCCCCTTCCGCCCCCACAAAGGACGAAAATCTGTTGCATCCACAATATTGCAGATTTGAGAAAACTAAAAACGCAGAATCATAGATAATGACCATATCTATTATATTGCTGAATCTGGATCAGATCAGATCATTTTTATAGCCAAAAGGAACAAATCAATTTGCATTGGCTACGTAGCGCCCGACGTCACGCTCAGACTGATTTTCTGTCTCTCTCGCACGCACTCTTTGTCGTGTCGTTAATATTAGCGGCGTCTGCCGGAGGAGAGCCATACTGACTTAGTATCGGGTATAACCGTAGAGTTGCGGTGTCCGCAGCAACTCACAACGTTCCCCCTCGTTTTATGTTCAATTCTAGGCCAAATTCTTTGCATGTTTCGATAACTTCCTTTAGATTCTTCATAGCTTCTTGTTCTGTCTGTGTTGGAATAATCACGTCATCAACGTAGGGTAAAGCAATACCTTTGCTGGACAGATGTCAAAATATCGCATTGACGTGCCGCTGAAAAACTCCTGGTGAATTTGAAAATCCAAACGGGACTCTCAAAAATTGATATTGGCCTCGCTGAGTTACAAACGACGTGTACTTCCGACTAGATTCAGAAACCGGCACATGAAAAAACGCATTCTTAAGATCAATCGTGCTGAATATCTTGGCCTCTTGCAATCTGTCTAGTTGATCTTCAATAAGCGGCAAAGGAAAATGGTCTTTGACAGTTACCTTATTGATCCTCCTTTAATCAACACAAACCCTTGCCGAACCGTCTCGCTTTTTAACAAGGACTATTGGACTTGTAAACTCCGATGTAGATTCTTCGATAATGTCATTTTTAAGCCACTCTTCAATCTGTTCATCGACGATACGCGTTTCCGTAAACGCCATTCTGCGCGGACGCGAAAATATAGGAGACTCATCTTTTAATACGATACGCATCTCTACATTTGTTGTTTTTGATTTGTTTGGCACATAATTGTCTATTAGTTCGCGTACTTCTTTTTTGGCAGATTCACTTGCTGCTTCATTAATGTCAATCACGTCATTGTCAATTTCCGCACAAATTTTCATTATATTTAGTTCGTCCCCGCTCGACATATTGCTCGACATATTGCGCACTTGAAGTCCGTTTCTATTAAAAACGATTTCCGCCAGTAAACACAGTTCTTCTCCAATAATTAGCTTCACGTCGATAAGTCTGGTTGGTACTACATAAAAATCGAACAAGAATTTACCATCGTCAATTAGAACAGCGTGTTTAAAATGTCCAACTGGTTTTATCCTATTAGAGTCACAATCGACAAATCCAATAAGAGCAATTTTACAGCTTTCCAACTTCGGCTTGCCAATCTCGCGATAAAAGTCTTCCCGCATAACGTTGAACTTGCTGCCCGTATCAAAAAGCGCGATACACTTTTTATTTTCAAATGCGACTTCTTTGTGTGTGATATCGGGTTTTGGCTGCAATCTACGCGTATTTACTGACGTTGCACCAAACTTTTCAATTTTACAATCTTTAGAAATATGCCCGAATTGATTGCATTTGAAACACTTTCGACCTTTATCTTTATTTTGACAGTTACTCGATAAGTGACCTTTACCACCGCAATTATAACATTTCACTTCTTTCTTATCATCTTTGTTCATGCTTTGACTTTTTTTGTCGGTTTCTTTTATATTGATTTCATTTCGCTTCGACTTCTCTTTTTCCATTTGATTTTCTTTTTCCATAATTGTTTTATAGCACTTTAATTTTTCTTTAAACTGATTTATATTTGTTGCGCCGTACAAAATTGTCTTATTCACACCTTTTCCATCTATGCCGTCAATCAAATATTGGATAAATGTGTCGTCTGCAATACTTCCTCGTGATGCAATGTCTTTCATTTTTTAGAAATATTCGAATACACACTCATTGTTGCCTCGTTTCGTTTGCGCGAGTTGCTCATGAATTTGCTTGCTGGTTACATTCGACTTAAATTCTGACAATAATGCCTGCTTGAGGGAATTCCATGAATTCAAACCTCTTTCACTCAATACAAACAATTTCGCGATTCCTTTTAGAGCTTTTTTGGCGAACAAAAACCTTTGGAAATCATTCCATTTCATTAGTGTCGCCTGTTCCTCGTATTCTGTTATCCACACTTCGACTGGAATGGTATTAGTGCCGTCGAAACTTCGAATGCTCTCTTCCACGTCGCGAAAACTGATCGCAAATCGTGGCGTCATATCTCTCTCCACTATTTGGTTGTATGTTGTAGCGTGTCTTCTTTGTTCTGTGTCTTCGTTTTTCCCTGCAATGTTTTCTATGCTGGCATGGTCTGCCGTCCCAAACGAATTGTTGCTATCCTTTTTTTTTTCATCATCATCCTCTTCATCCTCAGTTTCGTCGTTGCTTGTTTCATCATGCGCTAGCAGGGTCATCGAACGCAAATTGCAAAACACATGCAAGAAAAGGTCCTCACTAGTATAACTGATTCCCAACACATTGCATATAGCCACAAGATCACTATGTGTTATATTATTTACTGCGTATTCCTTCTTTGCTTTGTACCTCTCATCATTTTCGTCGTAGAGGAAGCCAGAAAATTCGCGTAATCTTTTTCGGTTGATTCTGTCTCCCTCGGCATCGAACACGAATTTATGCAGTGCCGCTATGCACTCTTTCTTGCTCGAGCGTAGATTTTCACATATCAAATCGTTTAAATACGGCATTGTGGGGGAAAAAAAATTTATATTTTCGTTTCTTCTTCAATAGTAACCACTTTTAATTCATTCCCGGAGGAGCGCCCAAAATGTGGGGTTTTTATTTACTTTTGGTTTAATAATTAATTTGTATTTAATGTTTGATAAATTTAAGATAAATGTATTCTTTATTCTGCGTCGTTTTATTCTTCTTCTCTGCGGCCGTCGTCGTTTTTGCGTCTTTTCGGTACCGCCGTCGTTTTGTTTCTCCCTTTGTCTCTTCCTTGCTCGTCGTCTTCTTTGTGATGGCATAATCGTTGTTCGTCGTTCTTTTTAGTGATGGGATCATCGTTGCTCGTCGTCTAGGGATCTTATCTTCATTTGGTATTTTGTGTGGTACACCAACCCACATATATATGCAGGCAACTGATTTGCCTTAACATATAGCAACTAGATATTTAGTCAAGTCACATATGAGCGTGACTGCATATTCATTGCCTTTTTCTGACTTGGGTAGTGGACCAATTGTATCCACTATCACTCTGTCAAAAGCCTTCATCGGGGTTTCTGTAATTGTTAAAGGGGTCTTTATATTTGTTGTTGTTTTTGCTTTTTGACATTTCTGACATTTCCGGATGTGCTCTGTTATATCGCGAGTCATACCTTTCCAGTAATAATGTCTTTTGACCTTGGCCAAGGTTTTTGCAATGCCTGTGTGACCTCCTTGTACTGGATCATCATGTAGTGTAGACAATATAGCTTCTTTCTCTTTAACATTTGTTAATGTGGTCACCGGGTTGAGTAGCGCTACTCTCAATGTTTTCAATATTTTATTGCCCATAATTTTGAAATTATCTATTGAAACCTTTTCAAAGATATTTTCCCACGGTGCCATTTTCAATTGGCTGATTTTTAATATACCGGCTTCTTTTTCTAGCCTTGGAAATAGTTGTCCTAAGTCAATATTTCCATTATTAGTATATAAATCTCCAATATCAATTCTTGCTATAATTTTCTTACCATGTTTAAAGAAACATAGCCTATCTTTTATATGCAAGGTCACTACTTTATAGTGTTGGGTAAACATTGCTCATTTTGGTGAACATGTTCACTTGTTCTTTTTTAGTAAGTGAGTCAACTCACTCATATTGCTCACTTGCTCACTTGCTCTCTTAGATTGCTCAGTTACTCACTTGTTCACTTGCTCAGTTGTTCACTTGCTCAGTTGTTCACTTGCTCAGTTACTCACTTGTTCACTTGCTCAGTTGTTCACTTGCTCAGTTGCTGACTTGCTCAGTTATTCACTATTCATGCACAGAACCCTAAGCACCACAGACTTTTACACAAATAAAAAACGTACATTTCAATATTAATCAAAGATTTATAACTAACGAGGGGGAACGTTGTGAGTTGCTGCGGACACCGCAACTCTACGGTTATACCCGATACTAAGTCAGTATGGCTCTCCTCCGGCAGACGCCGCTAATATTTAACGACACGACAAAGAGTGCGTGCGAGAGAGACAGAAAATCAGTCTGAGCGTGACGTCGGGCGCTGCGTAGCCAGTGCAAATTGATTTGCTCCTTTTGGCTATGAAAATGATCTGATCTGATCCAGATTCAGCAACCTGATAGATATGGTTATTATCTATGATTCTGCGTTTTTAGTTTTCTCAAATCTGCAATATTGTGGATGCAACAGATTTTCGTCCTTTGTGGGGGCGGAAGTGGGCGGGGCAAAGTTTTTGGAGCAGTGACATATACTGAAGACCTGTCCGAGCTCCAAGTGGACAGTCTGCTAGATCTCAGTTCACCACAGTTCCACTCAGTTGAGTATGAGGACCTAAAAACCAAAATAACCGCCAACCCGACGAAAATGCCTGATGTCAAAGTAATTGATGGTTTCATTTATCGTCGTGCTGAACATGCAGTAGGAGAAAAAGTATCCGATGACCTCTGCTGGAAGTTATGGGTACCATCCGCCCTAACGTCCGTTGTGCTGAGACAAGCACACGAACATCCTCTCTCCTCACACGGTGGTATCCACAAAACGCTGGAGCGAATACGGCGATACTACTATTGGCCGAATTTGGTCACCGATGTGAAGGCATATGTTAATCAGTGCGAGGTATGCAAATGTTCAAAACATCCAAGTTATTGCTTACGACCTCCCATGGGAAAAACTCAGGGAACTAACAGATTCTTTCAGAAACTGTATGTAGATTTCTTGGGACCGTATCCGCGTAGTAAGTCAGTAGTGTTGGGTAAACATTGCTCATTTTGGTGAACATGTTCACTTGTTCTTTTTTAGTAAGTGAGTCAACTCACTCATATTGCTCACTTGCTCACTTGCTCTCTTAGATTGCTCAGTTACTCACTTGTTCACTTGCTCAGTTGTTCACTTGCTCAGTTGTTCACTTGCTCAGTTACTCACTTGTTCACTTGCTCAGTTGTTCACTTGCTCAGTTGCTGACTTGCTCAGTTATTCACTATTCATGCACAGAACCCTAAGCACCACAGACTTTTACACAAATAAAAAACGTACATTTCAATATTAATCAAAGATTTATAACTAAAAACAAAACAAAAATGTATATAACAAAAAAACAAACTTTTTATTTCCTTTCATAGGAATTCTTATACTAACATAAAAATAAGGAGATCCTTTCATAGGAATTCTTATACTAACTTAAAAATAAGGAGATCCTTTCATAGGAATCAAACTTTCAAACTTTTCGTTTTCTTCATTTTAGCGCTATAAGAGAAAAAAATGTTAATCAAGCAAACAAGCAATCAAGTACAAATTAGGTTGTACTCACTTCCGATTTACATGTTGTTATGCAAAAAATTAAATTTTCAACGGTTGTTGACTTTAAAAGGGATCGCCTTTTACGTATGGTTTCGCCTGCACTTGAAAATATGCGCTCGCATGGCACTGAGGTGGCGACTAAGCAGAGGCGCTTCAGCATATAGGTATAAAGTAGCGGGTATTGCGCTTTCCGCTGATTCCACCATACCAATGGATCATCTTTTCGGCTGATGTACTCCTCAGCCAGGTACTTATCCATTTCTCTTATGGATGCTGCCGTATTGTTGGTGGGTTGGCTTACTTGCTGAAAAGTGGTGTCAAACTCAGCCCATATTGTGTCCTCTTCTTGTTTTTTGTTGCTTATAGCTTCTTGTGGAGGTTCAGGGAGTGACTGTATCGTTTGAGCCAATTTTTTGTTGATATCCGCTACTGATTTTTTAAAGGCCTCCGCAGATTTAAATGCGCGTCCTTTGAACCTGGGATCCAGAACAGTGCTCTCCGCATACAAAATATTATCCTCGAAATCGTTAAACCTGCCGTCCATCTCGTTTATGATTTCATTGATTACTTCGGCAACTAGGTTATTTTTAACTGTTGGATATATTTGAGCCATTTTTCTTTGAAGTAATCCAGTCAAAGCAATTATTTTTGATAATGTTGCGTGACCTTCCATCCATGGCCACAATTATTAGTTATAGATGGAATTATGAATTATGAAGTCTAGTGTAAGTTAGGCTAGGGCAAAGCGGGAGCGCAATAAAAGCTCGCTCTCTCGCTCTTGGCGAATTCGCCCCGCTTTGCCACCGTAGGATAGCTAGAGTAAGAGATTGAATTGTGAAGAAACTTTAGTTGTTCGCCAACCTTGAAATAGATCGAGCGTATCAAGTTTTTCGCCCCGCCAAATAAATAATTTAAATTACAGCCACCCAAAGTTTTCGGTAACTGATTAGAAAAACTCTTCTAATTTTTCATGGCGCCCCCGGGTGGACTGTAAAGTGAATTATAGGCAACAAAAAACAAGTGACAGTGACACAAGAAATTGCAGTATACATATGCAAACATATTCGTTGCCCGCGTCGTGTGTGTGTGCAATCGGCAATCAATTTTTGTAAAATATCATCGCGTCGGTCGCGCCAACAATAATTTTTGTGCAATTCTGCTACCGCCGAGGGATGCCCTGCGAAAAAGACAGGAAAGTAGCAGTTGGATTCAAAAATCCAAAAGAGGAATCAGAGGTATTTGTGCAGAAAATTGAAGGCTGAGCTAAAGACATTCAGATCTTTCTTTGAGGTGTCTTGTGCTGAATACATTGCACATCGCCTTCAATTCTAGGCACAGACGTATGATACATATATAGTAGAGCTTGATTGCATGCATTTTGTTATTAATTGCATAAATATAACTAAAAACATAAATACATACATACATATCGACCCAAACAGACATACATATGTGAACCGCTATTTGGACGCAACAGTTATACATATGTACATACATACATACATCTTTCGTTTACTGCAATCACTGTCAACGCCCCCCCCCCCCCCCCCCCCCCCCCCCCATTTTATTTTGTTCTACCTTTCTCGTCGTTAGAACAAAGTTTGTTCGTTCGTTCACCCAAGCCACGGCGTATAGAAAATATCCACACATACATACAAGCAGCAGCACCGGTGCATTATTTCGTTTTCGCTTTCGCTTCTCCACTGCTGCTTGCGTTGTATTTGTTGGGAGAATTTTCGTTGCCGCTCTTGAGCTTAACGGTGCGCCAAGTGACGTGCTACCCTACATCCAACGGGTATATTGTTTTCGGCTGTTACTTGCCAAGTGACGCGCTACCCTGTATCTAACGGGTATATTGTTTTCGGCTGTTACTTGCAACAACTCTTTCCCTTGATACCTCGTGCATCGACATTCAATTAAAATTCGTTTTCGATTATCGTTCTCGTTCAAAAATTTAAAATTAAAAAAAAAAAAAAAAAAAAAAATATTAATAATAAATATATAAATAAAAACACAACCATTATGGCAGAAAAAAGTAAACCCACTCTTGAAGACTTAAAGATTAAGCTCAAAAGTAGAGTAAAAAGCATTCGCCGCTTAGAGGATCGATTAGATCAAGGGTCGATTCCTTTGCAATTACCGGAATTACAATGTAGATTAGATTGTTTGAATGCTTCAATTGAAAAGGCTAACCATTTGCAGGAGCAAATCGAGGATATAACAGGTGATGATGCATATGCAGCCGAGTTGGAAGAGCTGATAATTGTCACCAAAGGAAAGATAATGTCGCTTATCGCCGCCTTTGATGCAGCAAGCGAGACGAAGCCAGTGTCTTCTTCAGCCCCAACTCATGCTAGACTTCCGAAATTGGCATTACCCAAATTTAGTGGTAAACACTCGGAATTCAAAAATTTCATTAGCCTTTTTGAAAGACTAGTCCATAGCGACAACAGCATACCGGTGATCGAAAAATTTAATCATTTGATTTCGTGCCTCTCTGATGAAGCATTAGGAACAATAAAGGCGTTCCAAGTCACCGAGGCAAATTATGAAAAGGCCATGGCTGGCCTAAAACGAGTGTATGACAACGATTATTTGATTTTCACGAATAATATTTCCACATTGTTCAATCTGCCGAGAATGTCGCATCAATCTGCATCATCTCTAAGAACTCTAATCGATACTGTTTCGTCGATTTACGGATCGTTACTGTCGATCGGAGATGATACAACAATTTCGAATGCAATGCTCATTCATCTCGTTTTAAACAGAGTCGACCCAGTGACGAAACAAAAGTGGGATGAACAGCTTACTTATGAGAAGTTGCCGCTTTGGTCCGACTTTGAGAAAGTCTTGAATCGTCGATACCAGCATCTGTCTGCTGAAGAATCGACCAAGCCAAGGCAAGACAAAGTCATGCCAAGCAAGCAACATAATCGCAGTTCATTTGCTTGTTCTTCCACTTCCACCAACAGTAGAACTCAGCAAACTTGTAGCTACTGCAATTCAGGAGACCATGTAGTGTCAAATTGCCCTTCATTTTCGCGTCTCTCGGTGATGCAAAGGTTTGAGTTTGCTAAGTCGGCATCCCTATGCATTAATTGTCTGCGAAAAGGCCACGCTGTTGTAAAATGCAAAGCCAATAAATGTCGAGTGTGCAGCCGCTCACATCATACATTATTGCATCGATACACAGTGTCGGCTAATAGTCTCGCGTTGCCACCACCCCAAGAGAGTCCTTCTCCTCCATCAAATCAGAATCAACCTTCCACGTCACATGTTTTGCATGCGACAGCGTTGGACAGGGTAATTCTGGCTACGTCGATCGTAAGCGTCCGAACTAAGAGCGGTGAACACATTCTGGCCAGAGCTCTGCTCGACTCTGGATCACAAACAAATTTCATTACCGAGGACCTCGCTAATCGCTTACAGATCCGTAGAGAGGAGTCCTGTATTAACTTGCTTGGAATTGGTGAATCTAATTCCCAAGTAAAGGATAAAATACACACAGTGGTGAAGTCGCGAATAAATGGTAGTGAGTTCTCCTTTGATTTTTGGATCCTGAAATCAATTTCAGGTTATCACCCTGACCAGTCAGTGAATGTGACTGACTGGCGAATCCCAGAGAACCTACCACTGGCAGACCCTTATTTCTACAAGCCACAAAGAATAGATATGTTAATTGGAGCAGAATCGTTCTTTGAATTATTAGCTGTTGGTCAAATTAAACAAGGTCCTGACTTTCCAACTCTTCAGAAAACCCTTCTTGGTTGGGTTGTGTCGGGAAAATATGTTTCCAGGAGTTCTGCTCCTCAAATTACAAACAGTTTGAGTTGCAGTGAAGAGTTGCTAGTATCCATCGATAGGACCTTGAAAAAGTTTTGGTCACTGGAAGAAATGCCATCTACCAAGAAAATTGCCACACCTGAGCACAAGCTATGTGAAGAACACTATCGTAAGACGACTCAGGTACTATCATCAGGTCGGTTCGAAGTAAGGCTCCCGTTTAAATCAGATCCAAATTGTTTAGGAAACTCCTTTGAGGTTGCGAAACGGCGGTTTTTGTCGCTTGAAAGACGATTGCATCGTGACCCTGAGTTGAAGAAAATGTACTTGGAATTCATGGAAGAGTACCTCTCCTTAGGTCATATGTCTCCTACTGACAATACGATTCCGTCTACTCCACACTACGTAATCCCTCATCAGTGTGTTCTGAGGCCCCAAAGTACGTCTACCAAGCTCCGAGTCGTGTTCGATGCTTCGTCCAAGACGTCCTCACAGGTGGCCTTAAATGACATTCTGATGGTGGGACCTACCATTCAAGAGGAATTATACTCGACACTGCTCCGTTTCCGTCTGCACAGGTTTGCCCTGACTGCTGATGTTAAAAAGATGTATCGCCAAGTGATGGTGAACGAAGCGGATCGGCAGTTTCAGCTCATAGTGTGGAGAAGAGACCCTTCTGAATCCTTGAGATTATACAAGCTCAACACTGTAACCTATGGGACTGGACCAGCCCCATTCTTAGCTATCCGGTGTTTGAAAAGGTTGAGTGAGTCTGCGAAGCTCTCATTCCCTAGAGCTGCTAACGTTATTGGGTCCGACTTTTACGTCGATGACTTGTTGACTGGTGCTGCATGCGTAGAGGAGCTAAGGGCAATTAAGTCCGAAGTGTCTCAGGTTCTTCAGACCGCAGGGTTTGAGTTGACTAAGTGGTTTTCAAACTCACCCGAGATCACCGCATCTGAGAGCACAGCCAAACCCATAACAATCTCGGATTCAGAGTCGACAAAGGCGTTAGGAATCTCATGGTTACCTACTGACGATGCCTTTAAGTTCAAAATTGACAATTCAGTTATGGGTCTCCGAGCGACAAAACGGAACATACTATCGGTGACATCAAAGTTGTTTGACCCCCTAGGTTTATTAAGTCCTATCGTTATAAAAGGCAAGATCCTATTGCAGGAGCTTTGGCTTAACAAACTAGATTGGGATGAGTCGATCCCGCTGCATTTGGAAACAGCGTGGAATAAGTTGAAAAATACACTATCTCAATTGGAAGACATATCCATATCTCGGTTTGTGTATTCCGATCCGATGTCACCGGTTCAAATACATGCCTTTGCTGACGCCTCCATGAGAGCGTATGGAGCGTGCGTCTATATACGTAGCAGAACTGCAGAAGGTTTAAAAGTATCATTGTTGACTTCGAAATCCAAAGTAGCGCCGCTCAAGACCAAAACGCTCCCAAGGCTTGAGTTATGTGCCGCTCACCTTCTCGCAGATCTCTGTCACAGAATCAAGCCCCTATTAAACGTGCCCATTGAACGAGTCGTTTATTGGTCGGATTCAGAGGTAACTCTCCATTGGATCCGGTCTCATCCATCGTCGCTGTCGACTTTCGTTTCAAATAGAGTGGCTGAGATTCAAGAGTGGTCAGATGATGCTACGTGGCGGCATGTACCCACGAAACAGAACCCAGCAGATATTGTCTCAAGAGGTTGTGACGTCGACGAAATCGTTCAGTCAATTTGGTTCGAAGGACCATCATTTCTGAAAGAGGAAGAAGAAAACTGGCCCAAGAACGCTCATTTCGAACACTCCGATGATCTTCAGCTGGAAAAGAGGAAGACTGCGGTCGGGCTGACCGCGGCTGTGCGAAGTTCGGAGCTGTTAGATGTCATCGAGGGATTCTCGTCACATCTCAAACTGCTTAGAGTGTTCGTGTATGTGTTCCGCTTTATAAGAAAATGTAAAGACCCAAGCCTAAAATTCGAAAAAACTATCTCACCGACCGAATACAATGAAGCCTTTTATAAAATTGTCGAAATCGTCCAGCATCACGAGTATCAAGGAGAAATCGAAAAGGTTAGGAAAGGATCTACAATTGGTCCTAGTCTTCAGCGGTTGAACCCATTCATCCATGAAGACACAGGGACTTGGTGTAACTTTTCGTTGTTGCGAGTGGGGGGGCGACTAGCTAAAGCTCCTATATCATACGATGCCAAGTTTCCTCTGCTTTTGACTAAGCGCTCGCAATTCGTGCGAAGCTATATTCGTCATCTGCACCATTCGAATTTTCATGTCGGCCCACGAGCACTTGTGAGCATCCTTCGACAGAGCGTGTGGATAGTGAACGCTCAGGAGGTCTGCCGTCAGACAGTTCGATCCTGTATGCGCTGTTTTAAATGCAAGCCTCGATTGCTGACGCAACTCATGGGGAATTTACCCGCAGATCGACTCCGTGCTCTCCGCCCATTTTCAATTTGCGGCGTTGATTTTTGTGGACCAGTGCACACGACATTGAAAATTCGCGGAAGGCCCCCATACAAGTCATACATTGCGCTTTTTGTTTGTTTTGCGTCCAAGGCGGTTCACCTAGAAATAGTTTCCGATCTAACCACTGATTGTTTTTTGTTGGCTTTTCAAAGGTTCGTCGGGCGCCGAGGATATCCCCAAGTCGTTCATTGCGACAACGGGACGAACTTCGTCGGAGCGAGCCGCCATCTCAGCGCTCTGCGGATCAGGCTCAAGGAGCAGGGAGACGCAATTCGCGACTTTGCGTCAAAAAACGGATGCGAATTTGCGTTCATACCGCCGCGAGCTCCTCACATGGGAGGGCTATGGGAGGCAGGTGTAAAAACTGCCAAGAGCCTACTCCTACGGGCGGTAGGCAGCGCGCTCCTAACCGCCGAAGAGCTCGCCACAGTCCTCGTCGGCATCGAGGCCATAATGAACTCGAGGCCGCTGGGAGCCATCAGCCAAGATCCAAGCGACGGCGAGGCCCTAACACCCGGGCACCTGCTGACAGGCGGGTCGCTCATCGCCCCCCCAGCAATGCGGACTCCGGACCAGGAGAGTCTCAGTTGCTTGCGGCGATGGCGACTTGTCTCGTCAGTCAGGCAAGCGTTTTGGCAGCGATGGTCCCGCGAATATGTCCTGGGGCTGCAAATTCGGGGCAAATGGCACCAGCAGCAACCGAACCTCGAGGAAGGAGACCTCGTCATCGTGGCCGAGGACAATCTGCCGCCTCAGGAGTGGCTCGTAGGGAGGGTCATAGCCACGCACGCAGGAGAGGACGGCATGGTCAGGGTCGTCGAAATAAGGACTAGCACTGGAGCGGTTTTTCGGCGGCCCATACACAAATTAGCGCCGCTCCCAATGTGTTGAAGCCGATGCAGGCGTTCAACGGGGCCGGTGTTGCGTGACCTACCATCCATGGCCACAATTATTAGTTATAGATGGAATTATGAATTATGAAGTCTAGTGTAAGTTAGGCTAGGGCAAAGCGGGAGCGCAATAAAAGCTCGCTCTCTCGCTCTTGGCGAATTCGCCCCGCTTTGCCACCGTAGGATAGCTAGAGTAAGAGATTGAATTGTGAAGAAACTTTAGTTGTTCGCCAACCTTGAAATAGATCGAGCGTATCAAGTTTTTCGCCCCGCCAAATAAATAATTTAAATTACAGCCACCCAAAGTTTTCGGTAACTGATTAGAAAAACTCTTCTAATTTTTCAGATAATGTTACGTTTTTTTCAGCTGAGATCTCTTCTGTAACTTCATAAAATGGCTTTAATACGGGAAGCACTCCATCAATGACATCCCAGTCTTCTGGTGACAAAATTAAATCTGTCCTTGTTGACAGAGCTGCCACGACTGCCTCCTTCAGGATAGACAGCCGTTCAAACATTTTGTACGTTGAGTTCCAACGTGTTGGCACATCCTGTGTTAGTTTGAGGTCAGCCAACTTAAGCAGCGCTTGCATATCTTTAAGCTTTTTTAAGCCTGATGAGCTGCGATGAAAATATTCGCTTATAGCTTTAGCTTTTCTGCGCACACTGCTCATTTTATCTAGAGCTTTTTGGACAATTAGATTTAGGGTATGAGCAAAACACCGTATATGACTCCAATTGCCGGTTCTAATAGCAAGAGCAATGTTGTGTGCATTATCGGATGCTATTGCTGCGACTTTGTTTTTGAGATCCCATTCATTCACAATTTTTTCCAAAAAGCTGCACAGATTCGCAGCAGTGTGCGACGCTTCAAAGGCCTGACAAGCAATTGTATAGGAGGTCAGCATCGTTGATTCCTCATCGATAAAATGCACTGTGACAGCCAGATAACTTTCGTTGGTTATAGATGTCCAACCGTCTGTAGTTAAGCACACCGCTGTGGCCGCACGTAGTTCTTCTATTATCTTCCCAGTGTACTCGTCACGAATTTTGGGAATCAAGGAGCTGGTTAATGTTTTCCTCGTCGGAAGCTTATAGTTTGGGGCGTGCGACACATCGTGAATCAATTTTTTAAATTCTGGTTCTTCGACCAAGCGCAAGGCGTGATGACCCTTGGCGATCATCCGTACAAGTTGCAGATCAATCTGCTGCGCTTTGCTCGCTGGTACAGGCCTTTCAGCAAAGCTTGTTATTTTTGGTTGCGCACTTTGCACAAAAATCGGGCCATCGGTGTTTTGCCGGATGACGGGCTCCATAGACGCCGGGTGCTTGCTCTTTAAATGGCGGCTTAAGTTGCTTTGAGATTTGCAACTCAAAATAGATTTGCAATACTTGCACTTGGCTTCCAGGCGTCCAACTTCCTCGAAATGGTTCCAAATCTCACTATACTTCCGAATTAGCGAGATAGTGAATTTTTCAAAATTGTAAACAGCTTTGCCCGTAATATAAAAAGTGTGAAGTAAACGCAAATATGAGCAAAGCTACCAGATCGCAAAATGCCCTTTGAGGAGCAAAATTGCGCAAAAAGTGAGTAGAGAACAAGTGAGTAAAAATGAACAAGTGAGTAAAAATGAACAAGTGAACAACAAAGAGCAAGTGAACAACAAAGAACAAGTGAACAAAAAAGAACAAGTGAACAACAAAGAACAAGTGAACAAAAAAGAGCAAGTGAACAAAAAAAGAACAAGTGAACAAAAAAGAACAAGTGAACAACAAAGAACAAGTGAACAAAAAAGAACAACTTGGAAGCAACATGTTCAGTTGCTCACTTAAGTGAACAACTCTTTTTTGTTCACTCACTCATGAGAAACACAACACTACTACTTTACGTACTTCATCATTATTAATGACTTCGTATACGTTGGGCTGAGAAGCTGTTTCGGTAGATTGCTTTGGCATCTCTACTTTGTTGTTTTCTGCGCAGAATTTTTGTCTACTTTGATACCTGGTAGTGACTTTCAGGACTTTATTTTGTATGTCTTTTAGTTCAGATATTGTTATCCGAGACAATGCATCGGCTACAAAATTATCTTTGCCTCTTAGGTACTCTACAGTAAAATTATACTCCTCTAATTCAAGTCTCATACGCGTTAATTTAGAACTGGGGTTTGTCATTGAAAACAAAAATGTTAGTGGTCTATGGTCTGTTTTTACTATGAAATGAGTTCCGTAGACATAGGGTCTAAATTTGGTGATTGCCCAATAAATAGCTGTTAACTCTTGTTTCGTCGTACTTTTGTTACTTTCTCCTTTGGTAAATGCTCTCGATGCGTAAGCTATTGGGAGTTGAGTCCCGTTGTGGGCTTGTGTTAGCACTGCACCACAGGCTTGCTTACTAGCATCTGTGATTATACAAAATTCTTTCGTCAAATCTGGATATTGTAACAGAGTAGGCTTTATTAATTGAGCTTTAAGATATTCAAATGCATTTTGACATTCATTAGTCCATTCAAATGGAACATTCTTTTTATTTAATCTTGTTATATGCCTAGAATAATCGGCGAAATTTTTGATGAATCGTCTGTAGTAATTACAAAATGCTATAAAACGTCTAGCGCTATCAGAGTCATGTGGGACTGGATAATTTAATATGACGTCAAACTTTTTGTCATCTGGTAAGATTCCCTTATCTGTGCATTTGTGACCCAAAAATGTGACTTCATGCATGAAAAATGAACATTTTTCAGGATGTAGCTTCAAGTTGTGTCTCCTACACATGTCAAAAACACTAATTAAATTGTTAAGCATGTGTTTTTCGGAACAACCGATTACTATTAAGTCATCCATATAGAGGAATGCTTGTGATGGTTCAAGTCCAGAGAATGCGATAGTCATCATTCTTTGGAATGAATTGGGAGCTATTTTCAAACCAAATGGTAATCGCGTGAAGCGATAAGAGCCATTGCTCGTTGAAAAGGATGTTATATCTCTAGAGTTTTCGTCTAGCTCAATCTGATGGAATCCTGACATTAAGTCAAGGCAAGAGAAATATTTTGCTCTTCCTAGTTGATCCAAGATATCATCGATCCTAGGAAGTGGAAATTTATCGGATAGTCATTTTTTATTAATTTGGCGATAGTCAACTACTAATCGCCATTTTTTCTTTTTGTTATCTATGGATTTCTTTGGTACTAGTAAAAGTGGACTGTTGTATTCTGAGGCTGACGGTTCAACTATTCTATCTTTGATTAGTTTATCGACTTGAGCTTGGATTTCGTCTTTTTGACTATGAGGATTTCTATAATTTTTTATATATACAGGTTCATTATCTTTTAATCTTAGTTTCTGCTTGTAAAAATTATTGGTTGTTATTGATTCGGTATCAAGTCCGAATATGTCTGCGTAGTTACAACAAAGTTCTTTTAATTGTTTATTAAATAGTTTTGGAAAATTTTTAGATAACTTTGATATAACATCGTTCGTTCTAGTTTCATTATTTATTTCGGATATATCATAATTTGCTAATGGTTCATAATTCAACTTATTTATATTAATCATTTGGTCGGTACTAGTTGTATTAAGTAAACGGACGAATGCATTTGCAGTTGTTACGACTGTGTTTGCTGCATATATCCCAGGTTGAATTTCCTGGTTCGGAATAAAAATGCTATCTTCATTTGAAGTTAACTCAATTTTACGGACAACTTCGGATCGTGCTGGTAACACTATTGTATTGTTACCAGAGCTGTAATTTATGGGAACATAAATAGGGTAGTTTAGATTGTCTGGTCTTATTATGAGCAGATCTTTTGAAGGTGTGAAATCTAGTTGACAATTAAATTTTTTAATAAAATCTATTCCTAAAATTCCATCACACGGTATAGAAAAAGTTGATTCGACAATATGGAAGTTGTGTGGAATTATATATTTAGTTGTTTGGATTTCTAAGGATGTCATTCCTTTAGATTGAATTAATCCTTGATTGATTCCCTGAATATTTATTTTGTTGTCCATGTTTTTGTCATTAAAAGTGTCTGAATTGTCTTTTAACAGAGATATGTCTGCACCAGTATCTATCAAAAATATTAATTTCTTGCCTGTAGCTACGTTTGTGAATGTTACGAATATATTTACACTAAGATTAATCGAATGAACCTTTTTACTGTCTATTGCTGTGTACTGTGAGGGAGCGTACGCTCCACCCACATTTTTTCCACCCATCATCTTGCCGGCATTTTCCCACTGGAGGGACCCGAAATTATTTCATTGGAATTAAGATTTTTGACTCTTTATCTTCTAGGTTTAAGCATTGACTCTTTATTTTCTAGGTTTAAGCATTGACTGTTCAGTTTTAGGTTAAGGGGGAGGGGGGAAGGCCACGAAGGCCACTTGTTATTAATTTTTTATTATACGGCCCGAGGGGTCTCTAAGCCACACGTAGCTTACTATTTTCTTAAAAGGGGGGCGAGTCGCGATCACGGCGGACGCCACTGGCTTTCCAGAACCAAAATAACCCAACAACAACGACGCAGCAGCGGCCAAAGAGAGACGAGGAAAACAACGGGATCCAGCGAGCCGCCGACATCGACGCAGCAACAGGCAGAGAGGGAAGCACCGGCAAAATAACCCAACAACAACGACGCAGTAGCGGCCCAAGAGAGACGAGGAAAACAACGGGATCCAGCGAGCCGCCGACATCGATGCAGCAACAGGCAGAGAGGGAAGCATCGGCAAAATAACCCAACAACAACGACGCAGTAGCGGCCCAAGAGAGACGAGGAAAACAACGGGATCCAGCGAGCCGCCGGCATCGACGTAGCCACGGCAGAGAGGAGGGCGCTGTCAAGATAAGCCAGCAGCATCGACGCAGCAGCGGCCGAGGAGAAGCGCTGACAAGACAAGCCGACAGCATCAACGCAGCAGCGGCAGAAGAGGGCCGCTGAGAGCGGCAATCAAATCCAGCAACGACGCCCCAGCAGTGGAAAAGAGAGGGGAAATAACGACGCTAGCCGCCCACGCCGACGCTGGATCGGCAGAGCCAGCAGAACGCCGGCTCTGAAGCTGGGAAAACGAAAAAAGGAAGTCAGTTAGATGAGAGGCGGTGGTAGGAATCGGACGCGCTGACGGAAGAAAAAACCTAAGTGGCGCGCGAGAAGAAAAGGAACACACGTGGCGGACGACTTGGACATTAACGCGATCAACAGTGCGCGAAGGATCCGGCATCGACACTACGTTTACGGAGGTGGGATCCTGCACCGGCGCCGCAATCCCAGGGCAAAGAGGAGGCTTTCGCCAAGCGCGAGCGTGGGAGTAGAGGGGTAAGCGAGTCTCAAGACGTGCATGCGGGCTGCTGAGCGGTGCGATAGGTAGGGAACCAAAGAAGAATAAAGTGAAATGTAACGAATACAACGAAAACATAGCCTGGTCATCAACAATCTATATGCTAGGGAACCCGAATGCCAGGGGCTTCATCTTCTCCGCCCTTCCCCGCGCCTCTTGCCCGAGTCTCCCTCTTTGGCTACACCCACGTGGTGATCCGCATTCGCTCCGGATGCCCGTCGGGGCCCCCGCGTGATTCCCCCAGTAGTTCGTGGCCCAACAGGAGCCTGAGACCGCTGTCCGGCGATTGCCTAGGCGTTCTCGGTGACGACTGTTGGCGTCCCCCCCCCCGCATGATTCCCTCCAGTAGTTTGTGATCCCGCAGTAGTTCTTAGTTTGACAGGATCCCGGGAGCGCTATCCGGCGGTTGCCTAAGTCCTCCCGGCGATACTTGCCGATGTCTCCGACCCTCGTAGTAATTCTTAGTCCGACGGAGCCCCCGCGGGTGCTGTCCGGCGATAGCCTAGGTACTCGCGGTGGTATTTGTCGGTATCCCCGCATAGCAACGACCTTCGCAGTAGTTCTTAGTTTGGCAGGATCCCGGGAGCGCTGTCCGGCGATTGCCTAAGTCCTCCCGGCGATGCTTGCCGATATCTCCGACCCTCGTAGTAATCCTTAGTCCGACGGGGCCCCTGCGAGTGCTGTCCGGCGATAGCCTAGGTACTCGCGGTGGTATTTGTCGGTGTCCCCGCATAGCAAAGACCTTCTAGCAGTTCTTAGTTCGACAGGATCCCGGGGGCGCTATCCGGCGATTGCCTAAGCCCTCCCGGCGATGCCTGTCGATATCTCCGACCCTCGTAGTAATTCTTAGTTCGACGGAGCCCCCGCGAGTGCTGTCCGGCGATAGCCTAGGTACTCGCGGTGGTATTTGTCGGTACCCCCTCATAGCAACGACCTTCGCAGTAGTTCTTAGTTTGGCAGGATCCCGGGAGCGCTGTCCGGCGATTGCCTAAGTCCTCCCGGCGATGCTTGCCGATATCTCCGACCCTCGTAGTAATCCTTAGTCCGACGGGGCCCCCGCGAGTGCTGTCCGGCGATAGCCTAGGTACTCGCGGTGGTATTTGTCGGTGTCCCCGCATAGCAAAGACCTTCTAGCAGTTCTTAGTTCGACAGGATCCCGGGGGCGCTATCCGGCGATTGCCTAAGCCCTCCCGGCGATGCCTGTCGATATCTCCGACCCTCGTAGTGATTCTTAGTCCGACGGAGCCCCCGCGAGTGCTGTCCGGCGATAGCCTAGGTACTCGCGGTGGTATTTGTCGGTACCCCCCTCAAAGCAACGACCTTCACAGTAGTTCTCAGTTGGACAGGATCCCGGGCGCTGTCCGGCGATTGCCTAAGTCCTCCCGGCGATGCTGGCCGATATCTCCGACCCTCGTAGTTATTCTTAGTCCGACGGGGCCCCCGCGAGTGCTGTCCGGCGATAGCCTAGGTACTCGCGGTGGTATTTGTCGGTATCCCCGCATAGCAAAGACCTTCTAGTAGTTCTTAGTTCGACAGGATCCCGGGGGCGCTATCCGGCGATTGCCTAAGCCCTCCCGGCGATGCTTGCCGATACCTCCGCCCCTCGTAGTAATTCTTAGTCCGACGGGGCCACGTAAGCGCGGTCCGGCGGTTGCCACTGCCGCGCCCCGTACTGTTCCCTTTCCTCTCGGTCGCTCCTGTCTGGGGATTGCCTCCCTGTCCCGTCGACGGCCCCGAACTCGGAGTCCCGGCAAATTATAAATATTGCTGTAATTTCGACCCTGGAGTAGACTGAGATATGTACCCCAGCCCAGGATCGCTTCCTTACAGATGGCGCCCGAGCAGGGACTCCGGGATTCCGTTATGTTTTGGGGCGCTAAGTAGAACAGTTGATCAGAAAACGAGTAGCAGAAGGAATCGGGACGGTACCACGCGCAAGCATGGCCAGTCGGAATCATTAGGCCAAGAATAGCTGTATATCTCTGGAAAACCGCACGTGAGGTCGCCCATTATTCACGTACAGCCGAGACTGGCTTCCCTAACCTCCCTAGCAATAGCGTCAGCACGTGGCCGCCGCGCCCACACGAGGAGGAGAACGCCGTGGCGAGACGGCAGAGAAAGAGGACCGAGCCGAAGCTGGGCAGAGATCGCAAGAAAGAGAGCGACACGCACGCGGCGAGCAGCGAGTCGTGAGCTGTAGACGCCGAACGGGCATCGGAACCCTCCCGTAGACCGACCGTCCCGGCTATATATGTCGGACCCAGAGCCAGAGAATGACAGTCAGTATCCAGCGTTCAAGCAGTCAGTATCCAGCGTTCAAGCAGTCAGTATCCAGCGTTCAAGCAGTCAGCATCCAGCGTTCAAGCAGTCAGTGCCCGGCGTCAGCAAAGAGCAGTCAGTATCCAGCGTTCAAGCAGTCAGTATCCAGCGTTCAAACAGTCAGTATCCAGCGTTCAAACAGTCAGTATCCAGCGTTCAAACAGTCAGTATCCAGCGTTCAAGCAGTCAGCATCCAGCGTTCAAGCAGTCAGTGCCCGGCGTCAGCGAGAAGCAGTCAGCATCCAGCGTTCAAGCAGTCAGTATCCAGCGTTCAAGCAGTCAGTGCCCGGCGTCAGCGAAAAGCAGTCAGTATCCAGCGTTCAAGCACTCAGTATCCAGCGTTCAAGCAGTCAGCATCCAGCGTTCAAGCAGTCAGTGCCCGGCGTCAGCGAGAAGCAGTCAGTATCCAGCGTTCAAGCAGTCAGCATCCAGCGTTCAAGCAGTCAGTGCCCGGCGTCGGCAAAGAGCAGTCAGTATCCAGCGTTCAAGCAGTCAGTGTCCGGCGTTCGAAGCAGAGAGTAAATGCCCAGCCTTCAAAGTGATCGGTCAGCGTCCAGCCATCAACACGAGACGAGATCCAGCGCTTAAATCAACGAACCCATCACGACCAGGACGACAAGGACAATTCCAAGGACAACGATAGCAAGGACTATTGACCGGCCCAGCGAGGTCCAACAGTCAGGACAATTCCAAGGACAACGATAGCAAGGACCATCGACCGGCCTAGCAAGGGTCGATCCCCAGGTGAACACACGCCGGGCCTGTCGGAATTGCGGAGAGGAAGGTCATTTCAGCAGTTCATGCAGGAATCGGCGAGTGTTATTCTGTTGGGAGTGTGGTCGCCGCGGCATCCGGACGATCGACTGCTGTAGGCTGTCCGAGTCGGGAAACGGACCGAGTCTCCGCTCGTAAGGGAACCGATCGGAGACATACCTCCAGGGCCCCCTGGAGTAACTCATCCCTTAAGTTTGGAAGGAGGCAGGATCGCCGCGCTAGTAACCATCGAAGGAGTACCGTTCACAGCTACCCTCGACACAGGAGCGACGCGGTCGTTCGTCAGTCAACGCATCGCTCATGAAGTAAGTACCGGAGGGAACGCACGGAATATAAGGACTACCGTCCGCCTGGCAGACGGTACCGCAAAGGAGGTGACGCAAGCAGTTTCGGTCAAGGTACGTCTGGATCAACAGGAAACGCGGGTGATTCTATTAGTCCTACCCATGGTAGTGGACGACATCATACTGGGGCTCGATTTCCTTTGCGGCGTCCAGACCATAATACAATGCGGCCGAGCGTACTTGCAGTTGACCCAGCGGGCGATCCGGGAAACCAACCCAATCCCCACATCATCCTCGACTCGGCCCCGCATGGTTACTTTTAGTGACGAACGTCCAGCGACGGCATCCGCTGCTCCTACCCCCTCGACCAATCCTACAGCGACCCACCGGACGAAACCAACGCACCTGAATCCCAACCACGCCAGACCTAGCAACGTAACAGTGACAACGCACCAGAATCTCGAACCCGCCAGACCCAGCAACGTAACAGTGACAACGCACCAGAATCTCGAACCCGCCAGACCCAGCAATGTACCAGTGACAACGCACCAAGATCTCGAACCCGCCAGACCCAGCAACGTAACCCGAACCCAACCCACGATTCGATACGACCACGCCAGAATCATCAACGAAGCCACGACAGAGACGACTGCGACACCGCTGGACACCCCCAGGGCCAGTCCGTCCGCCCCGAAGAACACCCAGAGTAACGAAACCACGCCGGAGGCGACTGCGACACCGCTGGACGCACCCAGGGCCAGTCCGTCTGCCTCGAAAACCACACAGAGTATCCCTAACAGGACAACGCTGCTAAGCCTCGGCCCCGCCAGAACCCGAAGTGACATCAGGACAACGCTTCCGAGTCTCGACCACGCCAGACCCAACCGCAATACAAGGACAACGCTTCTAAGTTTCGACCACGCCAGACCCAGCAACGATACCAGGACAACGCATCAAAGCCCCGACCGAGACGGACCCGGCGGCGCTAAAAATACAACCCGATCGACGCGAGCCCAATCAGACATGCCCAGCCGTGCGGTGCAGCCAGTGCGAACGACCCCGCAGGAAACCAGCCTCGCTCCACAACGCGACCCATTACGCCTGGAAGACGACGGCCCTGAAGGACATGGACGGGTCGAGGTAGACCACCTCGCGTCTAAACCCCCAACGGATTATCGACTCGCCCCTTTAGCCGATGCCGCGGCCGGTCGACAACGCAACCCTTTTCGAAGGTCAGGCTCGACTAACCCTATCGCCGTAAACCTCGCCGTCATAACCTGTGCCCCGCTCGAAGAAATCTCGCCACCGACAGCCCCCATCATCGAACCACCCCTCCCGCCGTGGGTAGCCGAGTTCTTGAAGCAAGAATTGGCCAAGTTCGAGGGATTGAAGGGCGTGTCTCACATAGCCGAGCATACCATCACCCTGAAGGACGACAAGCCGATAAAGCAGAGGTACTTCCCCAAGAATCCGGCCATGCAGAAAATTATCAATGCTCAGGTCGACGAGTTGCTGCTAGACGGACGGATAGAAGCTTCAAAAAGCCCCCACAGCGCACCCATCGTACTGGTGGGAAAGAAGACAGGCGAGATGCGGATGTGCGTAGACTACCGACAGCTCAACGCGCAATCGATACCCGACGCCTACCCGCTGCCCAGGATCAACCACATCATCGAGAGGCTCCGTAACGCGCGTTACATCTCGACGTTGGACCTCAAGAACGGGTATTGGCAGATCCCTATGGCCGAGGGGAGCCGAGAATGCACCGCCTTCACCGTTCCGGGCCGAGGACTCTTCCATTGGAAGGTGATGCCGTTCGGACTACACTCAGCATCGGCTACATTCCAGCGGGCCTTGGACAGCGTCATCGGACCACAGATGGAACCCAACGCCTTTGCTTACCTCGACGATATCATTGTCATCGGAGCGGCACTGGAAGAACACGTCGACCATCTGCGAGAGGTTTTCCGAAGACTGCGGGAAGCCAATCTAAGATTAAACCAAAAGAAATGTAGTTTTTTCCAGAAAAGCATCGCATATCTGGGACATGTCATTAGTGAGCGGGGTATACACACCGACCCAGATAAGATCGTCGCCGTCCGGAAGTTGGCCCCACCAAGTTCGATAAAGGAGCTTCGACGATGCCTAGGAATGGCATCGTGGTACCGGAGGTTCGTCCCAAACTTCGCGGCGATTGTACAACCTATGACTAGCCTCTTGAAGAAGGAGAAAAGGTGGATCTGGAGTGACGAACAGCAGGCCGCTTTCGAGGAGTTGAAGGAGAAGTTAACCCAAGCACCCGTCTTAGCCTGCCCGGATTTCACGGAGAGGTTCGCTCTACAAACTGACGCAAGCGCCTACGGTCTAGGGGCAGTCCTGACGCAACAGATCCGCGGAGAGGAGAGGGTCATAGCCTACGCTAGCCGAAGGCTCTTGAAAGCAGAAGAAAACTACTCGGCCACGGAAAAGGAATGCTTAGCCATCGTCTGGGCCATCAGGAAATTGCGATGCTACCTGGAGGGTTACCACTTCGACGTCATCACCGACCATCTCGCTTTGAAGTGGTTAAACTCGATCAATAACCCGACCGGTCGCATCGCTCGTTGGGCTCTGGAACTCCAACAGTATCGCTTCGACGTGCTTTACCGACGCGGAAGCCAGAACGTCGTAGCAGACGCTCTTTCCCGGCAACCTACCGACACCATACAGCGAACCCTAGAAGACCTGCCCACCTGCCCCTGGATACAAAGGTTGCTCAAACGTATCCAGGCACGACCCGAAGAATGCAGAGAATTTATAATCGAGAACGGACAGATCTACCGGCAGCCTGGACACCGACCAGTCGAAGAAGAATCTCATCAGTGGAAATTATGCGTCGCCCGTGGCCATCGTAGGCGAGTGTTAGAAGAATGCCACGATCACCCGACCGCCGGACACTTAGGAATACGGAAGACCGCCACTCGGGTAACCCAACGATATTATTGGCCAGGACTCTACAGGGACGTGACCCGATACGTGAAACGTTGCGAAAGCTGCCAAAAATTTAAGGTGAGCCAGAACAAACCCGCAGGTCACATGTATACGCGCCAGGCTAAGGGCCCGTTCGACATCCTTTGCGCGGACTTCATAGGTCCACTACCACGCTCGACGCACGGCAACACGATGCTCCTCGTGTTCTTCGACTCATTCTGCAAATGGGTGGAACTTGTGCCACTCCGGAAAGCCACAACCGCCCACTTGGAGAAGGCGTTCCGAGAGAGGATACTCTGCCGATTCGGGGTCCCGTGGAAGTTTGTGTGCGACAACGGAACACAATTCACTAGTCGGTCCTTCCGGAAATTCTGCGAGGTGGCGGGAATGGAACTCGAGCACACCGCGCCGTATACCCCTCAGCAAAACCCGACGGAGAGGGCAAACCGGACCATCAAGACAATGATTGCACAATACGCCGACGGAGACCAACGGACCTGGGACGATCTCCTCCCCGAGTTAAGCTTGGCCATAAACAGCAGCACGTCGGACACCACGGGCTTCAGCCCGGCCTTTTTGGTACTCGGACGAGAACCAAGGCTACCAGGAGCCTTGTACGACGAAGTGACCCCAGGATTAGGAAATGAACTAGAGCCTGCCCACGGGAAGGCGACACGACTGCAGGAAGTATTCAAGGTCGTACAGGAGAACACCCAACGGGCATCCCAAGAGCAGAAGAGAACATACGACCTCCGACGGCGCGAGTGGCGACCCGAACTAGGAGCCCTAGTCCTCCTTCGGCAGCATCACCTATCAAAAGCCGCCGACGGTTTCGCGGCCAAGTTGGCCCCTAAGTACGACGGGCCGTACAAGGTAACCCGATTCTTATCTCCCAACATAGTTCGACTGCAGATTCAACAAGGCAAACAAAGGAAAACAGCGAGTTTAGCCGACTTAAAGGCCTTCCACGGAGCGGAACACCCCGAGGAGGACCCGACGACGCTGGAAAGACCCGAATGACTTGCCGACTTCGTAAGGGCCACTTGCGGTAGTGCGCTACCGTAACGTCCTCGCCCCGTAAGGGGTGCGACCCACGCAACCGTAAGCTACGCATACATCCCCTTATGGGATTAGATAAGTACTGCATCCAATGTAAACATCTTTTTACTCGCACCGCTCAAGCAGGATAGGGGGAGGGTATTAATACTTCTAGTTAAGACAGGCAGGTTCTAACCGACAGGCATTTTCTCCCTAGAATCGACAGCAGACATGAAGCGTCTAAGAGATGGAAGGCAAGCTCGGCCCCTAGGGGCAAATGGTGACACGACGGGACACCCTAGCGGAGACCAGCGGCCTGAAGTCCCGGCGCCTGCCGACGAACCGACTGCAAGCCGGACTCGCGACTGGATCGTCAACCCCGATGGGCCATCCACCTCCCGTCAAGCCCAGTTGAGGCGGGTCGGAGAGGCGACTCTCAGACAACCAGGCTGGATGCCATGGGGCCAGCGCGCGGCAGCCATCCAAGGGTGGATCGACCAACAAACACACGACCCGCGGACCGATGCCGAAGGGGAAGTGGAGCCCGATGGCCGTTTCGCAACCGCTGGTGTCCGCTCGGCGCTCAATCACGACGTCGCCGCCCTGAATCGCCTTTGGCTCGGGAGTTACGGGGCTGCCATAGACGACGACAATGCAACCACGGACACCGACGAGCACGAGACGATCCTGCGCAACGCTCCAAGCCTGGCGTCCACGCTGCCGTACGAAGTGAGCGGACACCCAGTGGCTCGCGGAAGCGAATGGGACTCGCCCCTTTGGGCCGAGTGGGACCTGGCCGGTCAGGGCCGACTAGGCACCCCTCCAGCTGTACGCAACGAGGACGAATCCGGTGATGGTGCTGGGCCACACTACTCTGACGTGTCTAACGCGAGCGATGCAGGGGAAGGAACAGGACCCCAACGCGACGACGGAGGGTCCGATTCCCGGTCCCTCATGGACCTGGACTTCGCGCCGCAAGCAAACCAGCATTGGGCACCAGCCAACCCGTCGGGGTCAGCTGACATCCCGCCCCCCTTCCTTGCCGCCCACGCCGGACCACCCCCACAACGCCCCGACGAGGAAGTACGCGACTTCGGCTCCGAAGAGAGCCTCCCGCTGGAGTATGGCGAGATGGCCGACCTGCTGCAAATCCTCCGACTCCACCCTACGGTAGCCGCGGTACAGGACGACCCGGAATGGGCAGAGGCTCCCCCCGAATGGCGGACCAACGCGCCAGGGCGGCGGTTGCCCCGGGACCTCATATCCAACATCACTGTGTTCCTACGCGATCGAGCCTACCGACTGGGAGTCCGGCGACTGGAGGTCCACGACGGCACCTGCTTCCGCATCAAAATCACCCGTAGCCGGGCTGTCACAGTCACTCTTCGGCACCCCCGAAGTATGGAGGGGGTGTGAGGGAGCGTACGCTCCACCCACATTTTTTCCACCCATCATCTTGCCGGCATTTTCCCACTGGAGGGACCCGAAATTATTTCATTGGAATTAAGATTTTTGACTCTTTATCTTCTAGGTTTAAGCATTGACTCTTTATTTTCTAGGTTTAAGCATTGACTGTTCAGTTTTAGGTTAAGGGGGAGGGGGGAAGGCCACGAAGGCCACTTGTTATTAATTTTTTATTATACGGCCCGAGGGGTCTCTAAGCCACACGTAGCTTACTATTTTCTTAAAAGGGGGGCGAGTCGCGATCACGGCGGACGCCACTGGCTTTCCAGAACCAAAATAACCCAACAACAACGACGCAGCAGCGGCCAAAGAGAGACGAGGAAAACAACGGGATCCAGCGAGCCGCCGACATCGACGCAGCAACAGGCAGAGAGGGAAGCACCGGCAAAATAACCCAACAACAACGACGCAGTAGCGGCCCAAGAGAGACGAGGAAAACAACGGGATCCAGCGAGCCGCCGACATCGATGCAGCAACAGGCAGAGAGGGAAGCATCGGCAAAATAACCCAACAACAACGACGCAGTAGCGGCCCAAGAGAGACGAGGAAAACAACGGGATCCAGCGAGCCGCCGGCATCGACGTAGCCACGGCAGAGAGGAGGGCGCTGTCAAGATAAGCCAGCAGCATCGACGCAGCAGCGGCCGAGGAGAAGCGCTGACAAGACAAGCCGACAGCATCAACGCAGCAGCGGCAGAAGAGGGCCGCTGAGAGCGGCAATCAAATCCAGCAACGACGCCCCAGCAGTGGAAAAGAGAGGGGAAATAACGACGCTAGCCGCCCACGCCGACGCTGGATCGGCAGAGCCAGCAGAACGCCGGCTCTGAAGCTGGGAAAACGAAAAAGGGAAGTCAGTTAGATGAGAGGCGGTGGTAGGAATCGGACGCGCTGACGGAAGAAAAAACCTAAGTGGCGCGCGAGAAGAAAAGGAACACACGTGGCGGACGACTTGGACATTAACGCGATCAACAGTGCGCGAAGGATCCGGCATCGACACTACGTTTACGGAGGTGGGATCCTGCACCGGCGCCGCAATCCCAGGGCAAAGAGGAGGCTTTCGCCAAGCGCGAGCGCGGGAGTAGAGGGGTAAGCGAGTCTCAAGACGTGCATGCGGGCTGCTGAGCGGTGCGATAGGTAGGGAACCAAAGAAGAATAAAGTGAAATGTAACGAATACAACGAAAACATAGCCTGGTCATCAACAATCTATATGCTAGGGAACCCGAATGCCAGGGGCTTCATCTTCTCCGCCCTTCCCCGCGCCTCTTGCCCGAGTCTCCCTCTTTGGCTACACCCACGTGGTGATCCGCATTCGCTCCGGATGCCCGTCGGGGCCCCCGCGTGATTCCCCCAGTAGTTCGTGGCCCAACAGGAGCCTGAGACCGCTGTCCGGCGATTGCCTAGGCGTTCTCGGTGACGACTGTTGGCGTCCCCCCCCCCGCATGATTCCCTCCAGTAGTTTGTGATCCCGCAGTAGTTCTTAGTTTGACAGGATCCCGGGAGCGCTATCCGGCGGTTGCCTAAGTCCTCCCGGCGATACTTGCCGATGTCTCCGACCCTCGTAGTAATTCTTAGTCCGACGGAGCCCCCGCGGGTGCTGTCCGGCGATAGCCTAGGTACTCGCGGTGGTATTTGTCGGTATCCCCGCATAGCAACGACCTTCGCAGTAGTTCTTAGTTTGGCAGGATCCCGGGAGCGCTGTCCGGCGATTGCCTAAGTCCTCCCGGCGATGCTTGCCGATATCTCCGACCCTCGTAGTAATCCTTAGTCCGACGGGGCCCCTGCGAGTGCTGTCCGGCGATAGCCTAGGTACTCGCGGTGGTATTTGTCGGTGTCCCCGCATAGCAAAGACCTTCTAGCAGTTCTTAGTTCGACAGGATCCCGGGGGCGCTATCCGGCGATTGCCTAAGCCCTCCCGGCGATGCCTGTCGATATCTCCGACCCTCGTAGTAATTCTTAGTTCGACGGAGCCCCCGCGAGTGCTGTCCGGCGATAGCCTAGGTACTCGCGGTGGTATTTGTCGGTACCCCCTCATAGCAACGACCTTCGCAGTAGTTCTTAGTTTGGCAGGATCCCGGGAGCGCTGTCCGGCGATTGCCTAAGTCCTCCCGGCGATGCTTGCCGATATCTCCGACCCTCGTAGTAATCCTTAGTCCGACGGGGCCCCCGCGAGTGCTGTCCGGCGATAGCCTAGGTACTCGCGGTGGTATTTGTCGGTGTCCCCGCATAGCAAAGACCTTCTAGCAGTTCTTAGTTCGACAGGATCCCGGGGGCGCTATCCGGCGATTGCCTAAGCCCTCCCGGCGATGCCTGTCGATATCTCCGACCCTCGTAGTGATTCTTAGTCCGACGGAGCCCCCGCGAGTGCTGTCCGGCGATAGCCTAGGTACTCGCGGTGGTATTTGTCGGTACCCCCTCAAAGCAACGACCTTCACAGTAGTTCTCAGTTGGACAGGATCCCGGGCGCTGTCCGGCGATTGCCTAAGTCCTCCCGGCGATGCTGGCCGATATCTCCGACCCTCGTAGTTATTCTTAGTCCGACGGGGCCCCCGCGAGTGCTGTCCGGCGATAGCCTAGGTACTCGCGGTGGTATTTGTCGGTATCCCCGCATAGCAAAGACCTTCTAGTAGTTCTTAGTTCGACAGGATCCCGGGGGCGCTATCCGGCGATTGCCTAAGCCCTCCCGGCGATGCTTGCCGATACCTCCGCCCCTCGTAGTAATTCTTAGTCCGACGGGGCCACGTAAGCGCGGTCCGGCGGTTGCCACTGTCGCGCCCCGTACTGTTCCCTTTCCTCTCGGTCGCTCCTGTCTGGGGATTGCCTCCCTGTCCCGTCGACGGCCCCGAACTCGGAGTCCCGGCAAATTATAAATATTGCTGTAATTTCGACCCTGGAGTAGACTGAGATATGTACCCCAGCCCAGGATCGCTTCCTTACAGTACCTAAGGGCTGTTGTGAGTTTCCCGATTCATTCTGGGCAATTCTCACATTGTTGTTATTGCCATTATTATTGTTATGGCCTCTGTATGAGTTACCGCGGCCTCTATAGTTTCCTCTATATTGGCCTCTACCTCTATTGTTGCCATAATTATTATTTTGGTAATTTCCACGGTAGTTTCCGCGGTTATACGCTCGGTTAGTGTTATATCTCCGTTGTGCAGCATATAGGACTGTATTTGGGTGTCCTACTGCGTCTGTGCAACTATCGACGAACACAGTTGTAATCTCCATCATTGTATTGAAATTTCGTGATTTCATTACAGACCTAACTTCGTCAATTGTGCTGTTTCCTATGATTGATTTTACAGCAACTTGTAGGCTCAATTCTTCGGCATATTCTTGCGATACACCGTTAATCATATGTGCCGATTGCAAAGCCCTTGTCAACTGTTCAACTTCTTGAATATATTGACTTGCCGTCTTTTGCTTTTGCTGCAGATTGAACAATTTAGCTGATATTGCTTTGGCTGATTCGCCTTTTATACCGCTTTTTAGTTTGTCTATTATGGACACTATTGTTTGTTCAGTGCTGATTAAGTTTCGAATATGGCCTTTGAGTTTAGTTTTTATTAGGTTGACTGCTGTAGTTTAATGTGTTCCCTTAAGTGAATCCACTAAGCTAAGAGCATCAATGAAACTTTGTAGATTCTCAGGCTTTCCACTAAACTCAGGTATGAGTGAAGCGGCTAGCTTAAGAAATTCTAGTTGTGACATGGCCATTTTTAGAGTTTTTACTTCAGTAATAGACTCTGATTCAGAATCAACTAGATTGGTTAGTGTGATTACCGCTGGTATCGTAAGGTCGCCTAGGTCTTCTTCTTTTATATGTGTATCTGAACCGCTTGCGATTTCAGATTCGCTCTCTAAATCTGTGTTTGTGTCTTCCTCGACTAATACTGGAGTATTCAAAATCGAAGGTATAGTTATGTCTAGTGAATATTTTGATTTAATGCTATTTAAATTTGTTTTTAATCTATTCAAAAATCTTGATACATACGACCAATGCTGAGTATTTAACTTTTCTTTATTGTCGTGTATCAGGGAACGAGCTTGGTTAAAACATGCAACTAATATTGTCGCGTGTCTACTTATAGTTTCGTTTGAAATATTCCTATTTTGTGCTAGACACTTGTATGATTTATCAAAATTTTCTTTTATTTTAACTAATGCGGCATTAATATTTTGCCATTCCATTTCATTTTAAAATAATTATTAAAATGTGCAAAAACATCTATAGATTTTCAATCAAATAATGATATATTTTTATTCATGATTCGTTATGGACTTTTTCTTTTATTTTTAGCCAATTTTCGTTACCATTATAAATTTGTTTTAAATTTTGTCCAGGTCATCTGCCCGGCTTTGATAGCGTTTCTTTATGCATCTATTATGTAGTTTATACAATTTATATAATAGATGTCCTATGATTATAATGAAAATAATAGCAATAAGTATTGTTATTAACTATAGGTCGGTGTTATTGACTTCGACTTTGTTTATTACATTCGCTGTCGAATCTACCGATTTTACATCTACTAAACCCATTGTGTAAAAATTTTCGAAATTTTCTTCAAATTTACTTATTTTGTTTGTTTGTGACATATGTATATAATTTAATGCAAAAACAAATTTCTTTTTTTTTCTTTTATACTACTGTATAAATTCTTTGTTAATTTTTGAAATTAATTTATAATTTATATATTTTTTTTTCAGTTTTTACATTTTTTTTTGTTTGCCTAGTGTTTGTGTGGCTTTACAGGCCTCACTCTAATTGGGCAGATGTTATTCCGCTCAATTTTACAATTTTAGATTTTACAGTTAAGTTTTATGCATCGCAGGCATTTAGAAAAAATTTTTGTTTGGCGGTGGGCGCTCTAGGAAGCGCTGTCGGTTCACTGCTCCGGGTCTAGCTTGTTGCGCTAGACGAGGCCGGTGCTGGCTGCACAGGCTGCTACTGCTTCTCTGTTGGGGCACCGGTGCAGGCTGCACAGGTGTACTCGCAATGCGGCGAGTGTAGAGGTCCCTCGCAGTCGTTCGGGCAGGTCTTCCTGGGCTTTGCTATTTCTGTCGTTTGGGGTGGTGGAGTTTGTAATGTGCAAGAAATTCTTATTCTTAGAGGTGTGAGATTGTATGTACGGATGGAGGTGGTACCTACATTTTTTGACGGTCAGACACCAATAGTATAGCAGGATTTCGGAACGTGTACCTCTAGCTATGCTCTAACTAGCTCGCCGGAATGTCGTGGGATCTTTCCTACTCTCCGATTTGCCATACGAACACATTCGCAAAGATGTTTTAGGTACACTTGATTTAATGTTCAAAAGGAACTCTATAAAAGAAATCAAAAAAAAGAAAAGAATGGGAATTTTAACTAACTGGCTAACCGACTACCGACAAATAGTCAGGCTATATTCCGCCGCTCTCGGGGAACTCAGATGACTTTGACCCCTTCTCTACCCTCCCTACCTTTAGTATGCCGTTTAATCGACAGCATAACCCTAATCAAGCGTATCTCTATTCGATCATCGGACTGCCTCAGGCTCTACTCAGGACAAACACAAAAGGTTTAATGTTCCATTATTATCTACTAATTATTATTTAATAATTCAAAATTTACGGGTTTGGACTTCATGATTTTCTGGATATGCATAAACTTAATACAACTTAATCAGATAAAGAAAGAGGAAATAATAACAATTTATATCTAGTTATAAATGTATATGTATGTGTATATAGGACTTATGTGTAGAGAATATGGCGTAAAAGAAATTAAATTGGAAAGAATAGAAAAAAAATATGATAATAATATAAAAAGAAGGCAAACGTGAAAGAAAAATTACTAGCCGATCGGCTTTAATTATCGCACGTATGTATATGGTTGTTCAACATACCGCCATAGAAGTTTTACAAGACGTATATATATACTTCGAAAATACTCGAGATCTCCGTTTAAGGAAGCTCGTAACTCACTCATACTTTATACGAAATATCCGGCGTGTCCGTTGAGCTCAAGGGGCGTGGAAACATATTCTGAGGAAAGGAGAAAAATTATGAATATACATGTCTTCACTTCTAATTCGGATGAAACACCGATTTTATCATTTCCATACCAGTTCGACGACGATTTGCAACTTAACGGCTGATCTTAAAACTATGTGGCTTTCACTTGCGCTGATTTCAATTATGGGTCATTATATACATTGTTTGTTTTTCTCTTAACGTCTATACAATACAGAACTAAGATGAATAGCTAGTACGGAATTTAATCTTTAATAAAACAAAGAAAATGGAAAATCTCATAAAGAGACTCAAAATTGATACTTTGGTACATTTTGATACGACGACTGTTAAACGGCAGTGTGGATCGCAGCAGAATAATATTTTGGAAACTACTACACACACAACGAAGAAACTACGTGCGAAAGCTTTAGCCGCGCGCTTAACTCGTAAGCGAGAAGGGTGACGAGTGCGTCATATTAGTTTCTCCGAATTCGCAAGAAGACCATTCTTGTCGTCTTACTCCAAGAAGTACATCAGTTTAAGTATGCATCCACATAACTTCAAGTTTCACTCTAGTATATCTTCGGGCGGCTTTTGCTAGTTTATTCGGTTGTAGTTATCGTTGGTTTATGTAGATGCTGGTCCCTGGGAAATCCGAGGTCTTTCCCAGAACTACTAAGAATTCGATGGACTTTGACGACTTCGTTATTGAGGGGGTCAATTGGTACTTTTTCTCTTTCCCGATGTCGAACGTAGTAAGATTTCCAGTCCTAGGATACGAGACTGTTAAAACTGTTTCACTATTGTACGATTCAAATACCTCTTGTCTTCTTTAAACCAAACCGAATAATACAATCCACCAGAACTTCAATTTAATTGGCACGTGTTTGATTGCACAACGTTTTCAAATTCACTGGATATATATATATATTTGCATAAAAAAAAAACCTCCGAGTTCGTACAGCTTCACTAAAGCAATGATCCATCTAGAAGTTTTATCACTAGCATTAGCCCTTGCGATCGGAACTTTACCTTCCACAACCAACGGGGAAATCATACGATGCTAAGCAAAGCTTACACATAGCTTCCACGACTAACGGAGAAATCGTACGATTTCTAGTGAAGCTTTAAAACATAACTCCCACAGAACCACGCTGCTTCTCTCAATTAGATCTTAAGCTCTTCAGTGAAAGCTTTAACTACTTCTCTCTTATAATCAATCTCTTATCTTGTTTTAAAAAGAGGAAGAGTTAATGTTGAATGCGAGGGCAATACTTCCCAAACTGTTCGCTGGAGTTTTAGAGTCACAACTGGCCACTACACCACAGTTGAGGAAGCGCTAGTTTTAACTGGCGAGGCCTAAACAGAAGAAGGACAGTTGCCTAGGGTTGAACTTGTATGTCTTTGAGATGAAATATTCCTATGTTTTTACCCTGTTCGTTTTTCAGTTGATAATAGGATGAGCCAACTCGTCTAGATACCACGGCTGAATTAAAAACCGGCGCTAACTTTGCATTGAACTTTTTAATAGCATTGCTTTGGCAGAAATTGCGGGCAAGTACTGGCTCTCCAACCTTAAACTCAACTTTTCGACAGCGTAGATTATATCTCCTAGCATTTTGTTCATGTGACTCTTTCACCTTTTTCTTTGCCGATTCGCGAATGATTTGTAGTGCTTCCGGATAACTAATGCGGCTATCCTCCGATAAGAGTTTTAAGCGGCGAAGCAACTCATAGTCTTTGCCATTCAGAATAATATTTTGTCCAAAGGTTAGGAAATAGGGAGAGTACCCTGTGCTCTGGTGAATGTTGGATCTGAGAGCAGCACTGATTTCCGGTAATTTGGTATCCCAAGCGGAATGATCCTGGCTTATATAAGCTCTTATAGCTGCTAACACCGATCTATTGAGTCCCTCACTGGCATTCGCCTGTGGTGAATATATCGCCGTCCGAACATGTTGTATTCCAAAGCGGGTTAGAAAAGCCTGAAAGGCTCCAGAAATGAATTGAGATCCGTTATCTGTTAATATTACCTCGGGGACTCCAAATGTACAGAACAAATAATTTTCAAGGTATTCGCACACCCGATTGGAAGTAAACACCCTAAGGGGGCATAGGAAATGAAATTTTGTGAAGTGATCTACGATAATAAGTAAACCAATATGCCCTTTCTTGGATCGGGGATATGGACCCAGCAGATCCATATAAAGTTTTTGAAACGGACGATCAGACACCATTGGTTTTCCCATGGGTGGTTTCAACACGGTGTTCGGGTGTTTGGTGTGACGACACACTTCACAATGAGTTACATACTCACGTATTTGCTTGTTCATTTTTGGCCAAAACAAATATCTTTTAATCTTTTCGATTTTTCCCTACTCCACTGTGAGCGGCATTCGGCGGATCATGGGCCCGCGAGATTACACCTTGGGTGAGTTCTCTAGGAATCCACAATTTCCAAGATAGATTATCTACACCCTTATTTCCCTAATCAGGTTCGGTTCTTTTGTAGACATAATCATTGTGAATCTTCAAATCTGGCAATTTATCTTGCTTAGCGCGAATATTGTCAATTAAGGTCATATATTCGGGTGATTTAAATTCTGCGGCAGATAGATCAACTATCGGACCCTGCTCTTCCATTTCAGAAACAGTAACTTCATCTTTACGCGATAGGGCGTCCGCTACCACGTTTAGTGAACCCTTCCGGTGCGTTATTTCAAAAGAGAATCCCTGTAGTTTTATGGCCCATCGAGCTAATCTACCAGACAACTCCTTCTGATGCATAAGCCATTGTAATGAGGCATGATCGGTTATAACCTCGAATGCTTGACCTTCTACATAAGCACGAAACTTCTTAATTCCCTTTATCACCGCTAAACATTCTAATTCCGTAACTGAGTAGTTTTTTTGAGCTTTAGATAGCTTCTCGGACATGAATGCTACGGGTAATTCTTCTCCTTCTTCGTTTTTCTGAGCTAACACACAACCAATTCCTACAGTACTAGCATCACATAACAGCAAAAAGGGTTTTGAGAAATCCGGCGTAGACAAAATGGGAGCTGACGTCAAGCACTGTTTAAGTTTTTCAAATGCCTGATTGGCCAAAGGGTTCCACGCATACGCTTTCGGTTTCTTTAATAGTTCAGTGAGGGCGCAACTTACCGTTGCATAATTGTCGACGAAACGACGGTACCAACCTGCAAGACCAAGAAATCGTCGCAATTGTTTCACTGTCTTGGGAACGGGAAATTCTTTAATAGCTTCAATTTTACTCGGATCCGTTTTTACCTGTCCGTATCCAATGATGAACCCCAGATACTTAATCTCACGCATGCAAAAGTGCGATTTGGCAATGTTTATCGTAAGATTAGCCTTTCGTAAGTGTACTGCAACTTCTCTCAGTAACATTAAATGGGATGCGAAATCATCGGATAAAATTAGTAAGTCATCGAGGTAAACAAACACTCTCGTACGTAAGTTAGCAGGTATTACCTTATCCATTAAACGACAGAGGGTTTGTGAGGCATTGGTTAGACCAAAAGGCATAACTTTGTATTGATACAGCGGACGGTTAGGTATGGTAAACGCGGTATATTGGCGTGAAGACTCCTCTAGAGGAATTTGTCAATAAGCATGCTTCATATCGAGTCCCGTTATGTATTTGGCAGGTGGCAATCGACTGAGTATCCCATCTATATGGGGAAGGGGGTATGCATCTTTTCGGGTATATTTGTTGATCTCTCGAGAATCGAGGCATAACCTATTCTTGTTCCCTTTCTTTACTAGGACGCAATTGCTACTCCATGGACTATTTGAAGGTTCTATCACGCCCAGCTTAATCATCTTCTCTACTTCTTCGAACATCACTTTCTCTTTCGCGGGTGATATGGGCCAATGTCGTTGTTTGACGGGTACTTCGGCATTGATTACCATAGAATGTTGTATTAGGTGTGTACGACCTAGTCCGTCGCATTCATATGACGGGAAGGTTCTTATTACCGCCTCTAATTGGTTCCTTTCTTCTTCATTTAGAGAGTGCATTTTAGGCGTTTCCTTCATAACCGTGTCGTCTCTATTCTCGGGTCAATAATTGGGATAGAAGACCGAAATCTTTCCAAAAGTCAACTCCTAAATAAACATCTTGTTTTAAAGCTGGGATGATAAAGAACTCTACTTCCTTAACTGTTTTACGGAATTCAATCGGAACCACCAATTTGGACACTACGGTACAAGCTTCGTTGCTGGCAGTGCGTACGGTTCCCGAACACTTCTGAGATTTTGGGTGATGTTCTAAAAAGGTTGCTGCTCTCCCACCCAAACAACTAATGGTTGCTCCTGAATCTAGCAAAGCCTTACAAGTTTGCCCTTCGATCATTATCTCCGTGTACAATCGGTTATCTGAACTCAGGATAACTGCTGAGACTAAACGTTTTCGAACAGATTGGACCTTTTTCCAGAACGCTCGTCTCCGGACCGTCGATCGTTTGGGCTTAACTATCAATTTAGACCCCGAATTCACATTTTCTGAATCTAACTCTTTGCTCTCCATCGTTTGAGTCGCTACATCTATACCTGTGCAAATTTGGTGTAGTATCATATCCGGTTTTACGGCAACTACCCCTTCGGATAGCCCTTTTAAGGTAGTTGGCTTACTTTCGTTTAGTTGCTGTTCTTGGTCGGATGTACTGACTGGGCTCCGGTCGGTACATCCCGTTTTAAGTTTTTCGCTGGGTTACATTTGACGCATCGAGGCTTATAAATATCCTTAGCACCACAACCATAGCAGAAAATTCGCCTTTCTCCTAAACAATCATCAAAACGATGCCCTTCCTGGTCGCAGTTCCAGCATACTAGTTTCTTACGATAAATCTGCGAAACGTCTTCTTCCTCTATATCTTCATTGTCCGTAAGTATTTCTGCTACATTCGGTTTGCCGAATTTACCTCTTGGAAAAGGGTTATGGTTGTCTTTACAGAAGTTTTCATGCTTGCGAACTTCTTCTCTCAGGCCAATTCGATCGCTGATTTTGAGATGCAAGAGTTCATATCTGAGGGCTGTTTTTGCGTTACGTTTTAAAATGTCTACTAATTTATTTTCGCTAACCTCGTGTGAGAGCCTGGACACTAATTCTTCGACGGCCGTCTGATAATCGTCAAACGATTCACCCTCTCTCTGACGGCGTTTCCTAATCAACTCCCACAAGTCGAAATCATCTTTAGCATCATCGAATCGTTGACTAAACGAGGCAGAAAAAGTTTGCCAAGAAAACTGTGGGTTCTTTCTATGGAAGTTCCAAAACCAATCGCTGGCTTTAGACGAGAACAGCAGATGCATATTGTCACAGAGTAATTCGTAATCGTTATTTAAAGTGGAGGATGTAAGTGAACGAACCCTGTACAGGAATTCGTCGACGTGCATAGCGTCTCTGGATCCGTCAAACTTTAGTTTGGAGCTTTTCCCAGGAGGTATCGCCCTGTTAGCGACATTTGGATGTGGTAATCCCCTTTCCCTTCCGTTTTCTGACGACAACGAGTTCCCTGATATATTAGGCTCATGATTTTGCCTTGTCGCTTGCACAGGCGTGCTATCTGAAGCTATTGTCATCCTACCTAATTGTTCGCGTAGATTTTCCTCGATCAAAGTCTTCACGAATGAACCTAGCTCCACCATCATATCTTTCTGTTGACCTTTTATCAAGGCTTGCATTACCTCAATGGTTCTTTCCGGCATATCTCCTTCGGCCGACCTATGGCTGATACTGCCCAAAGAGTTATCCCGAAATTGTTGAGACTGCAACCTAGTATGCATCCCTCTGCGCGATGTAGTTCCCCGTCCCTGTTTAGGCCTAGCCCCTCTTGACTTTTGAGGTCCTATCTCTGAAGCGTTTGACTCTGGATTGGAGCCTCCTTCTAACGGCACTATACACGAACCCATGTCGGGTGGTAATTCGGCTGCTAGAGTATTCTCATCAAACGAAAGTTCCTCCGGATTCAACTCCGCCCTACATACGGGGCAATTTCTGTTATTTTTCACGAATTCTTTCATGCAAGTATCATGATACCGGTGACCACAAGACGCAGTACATATTAGTTGACTTCTTCTTATGGCTTCTTGACATATACCACAGATCTGGGCGTCCCCGTCACCCGACGCCTTGCCCCCCGGGGTACGTTGTACTGGTGACCTGTTAAGGTAACCCAATAATACGAGTTCTGATCACTAAATGTGGAAATCCCTAATTACAGGACCAAGACTTCAATAAATTTTACAAAATTTTCCTAAATACCCAATATTTGTCCTTTTCGAGCCTGACTCCGTCCGATATACGCTTTCTCTTGTCGCCGGAATATAACCTCAATGAAATCTAAATTGGTCTATTGTATGTTTATGTGGTCAGTACTCTGGCAATGGCTAATTTCCAAATCTATATCTAGAAAATTGGACTTCCGAAAGCCATCGATACTCTTCCTTCATAAACTCTTTTGGGGTTATCCTATCATAATTTGGCCGACCTATCCGCCTTTGTGAATAGCTGTCGTAAATTCGCAAATTAATTCTGGTAACCTTAAACAAAAATATAACAATTTTCCATCCCTTGCTACCTGGCGGTTGCTCCTGAATCTAGCAAAGCCTTACAAGTTTGCCCTTCGATCATTATCTCCGTGTACAATCGGTTATCTGAACTCAGGATAACTGCTGAGACTAAACGTTTTCGAACAGATTGGACCTTTTTCCAGAACGCTCGTCTCCGGACCGTCGATCGTTTGGGCTTAACTATCAATTTAGACCCCGAATTCACATTTTCTGAATCTAACTCTTTGCTCTCCATCGTTTGAGTCGCTACATCTATACCTGTGCAAATTTGGTGTAGTATCATATCCGGTTTTACGGCAACTACCCCTTCGGATAGCCCTTTTAAGGTAGTTGGCTTACTTTCGTTTAGTTGCTGTTCTTGGTCGGATGTACTGACTGGGCTCCGGTCGGTACATCCCGTTTTAAGTTTTTCGCTGGGTTACATTTGACGCATCGAGGCTTATAAATATCCTTAGCACCACAACCATAGCAGAAAATTCGCCTTTCTCCTAAACAATCATCAAAACGATGCCCTTCCTGGTCGCAGTTCCAGCATACTAGTTTCTTACGATAAATCTGCGAAACGTCTTCTTCCTCTATATCTTCATTGTCCGTAAGTATTTCTGCTACATTCGGTTTGCCGAATTTACCTCTTGGAAAAGGGTTATGGTTGTCTTTACAGAAGTTTTCATGCTTGCGAACTTCTTCTCTCAGGCCAATTCGATCGCTGATTTTGAGATGCAAGAGTTCATATCTGAGGGCTGTTTTTGCGTTACGTTTTAAAATGTCTACTAATTTATTTTCGCTAACCTCGTGTGAGAGCCTGGACACTAATTCTTCGACGGCCGTCTGATAATCGTCAAACGATTCACCCTCTCTCTGACGGCGTTTCCTAATCAACTCCCACAAGTCGAAATCATCTTTAGCATCATCGAATCGTTGACTAAACGAGGCAGAAAAAGTTTGCCAAGAAAACTGTGGGTTCTTTCTATGGAAGTTCCAAAACCAATCGCTGGCTTTAGACGAGAACAGCAGATGCATATTGTCACAGAGTAATTCGTAATCGTTATTTAAAGTGGAGGATGTAAGTGAACGAACCCTGTACAGGAATTCGTCGACGTGCATAGCGTCTCTGGATCCGTCAAACTTTAGTTTGGAGCTTTTCCCAGGAGGTATCGCCCTGTTAGCGACATTTGGATGTGGTAATCCCCTTTCCCTTCCGTTTTCTGACGACAACGAGTTCCCTGATATATTAGGCTCATGATTTTGCCTTGTCGCTTGCACAGGCGTGCTATCTGAAGCTATTGTCATCCTACCTAATTGTTCGCGTAGATTTTCCTCGATCAAAGTCTTCACGAATGAACCTAGCTCCACCATCATATCTTTCTGTTGACCTTTTATCAAGGCTTGCATTACCTCAATGGTTCTTTCCGGCATATCTCCTTCGGCCGACCTATGGCTGATACTGCCCAAAGAGTTATCCCGAAATTGTTGAGACTGCAACCTAGTATGCATCCCTCTGCGCGATGTAGTTCCCCGTCCCTGTTTAGGCCTAGCCCCTCTTGACTTTTGAGGTCCTATCTCTGAAGCGTTTGACTCTGGATTGGAGCCTCCTTCTAACGGCACTATACACGAACCCATGTCGGGTGGTAATTCGGCTGCTAGAGTATTCTCATCAAACGAAAGTTCCTCCGGATTCAACTCCGCCCTACATACGGGGCAATTTCTGTTATTTTTCACGAATTCTTTCATGCAAGTATCATGATACCGGTGACCACAAGACGCAGTACATATTAGTTGACTTCTTCTTATGGCTTCTTGACATATACCACAGATCTGGGCGTCCCCGTCACCCGACGCCTTGCCCCCCGGGGTACGTTGTACTGGTGACCTGTTAAGGTAACCCAATAATACGAGTTCTGATCACTAAATGTGGAAATCCCTAATTACAGGACCAAGACTTCAATAAATTTTACAAAATTTTCCTAAATACCCAATATTTGTCCTTTTCGAGCCTGACTCCGTCCGATATACGCTTTCTCTTGTCGCCGGAATATAACCTCAATGAAATCTAAATTGGTCTATTGTATGTTTATGTGGTCAGTACTCTGGCAATGGCTAATTTCCAAATCTATATCTAGAAAATTGGACTTCCGAAAGCCATCGATACTCTTCCTTCATAAACTCTTTTGGGGTTATCCTATCATAATTTGGCCGACCTATCCGCCTTTGTGAATAGCTGTCGTAAATTCGCAAATTAATTCTGGTAACCTTAAACAAAAATATAACAATTTTCCATCCCTTGCTACCTGGCGGATTCTATTTGGTTAGGTATTCCGAAACTCAGAATCTTAAACCCAAAATTCCATCAATATCCTCCGTTACTGTAGTTGGACTGGACTTATCAATTTTAATGTGGAATTTAAAATTGCAACGAGCTAAGTTTTTTGGGGTTTTAACCAGTAGTAACTAGTACTCTGGCCCCACGTTGGGCGCCAATCTATGTAATGTGCAAGAAATTCTTATTCTTAGAGGTGTGAGATTGTATGTACGGATGGAGGTGGTACCTACATTTTTTGACGGTCAGACACCAATAGTATAACAGGATTTCGGAACGTGTACCTCTAGCTATGCTCTAACTAGCTCGCCGGAATGTCGTCGGATCTTTCCTACTCTCCTATTTGCCATACGAACACATTCGCAAAGATGTTTTAGGTACACTTGATTTAATGTTCAAAAGGAACTCTATAAAAGAAATCAAAAAAAAGAAAAGAATGGGAATTTTAACTAACTGGCTAACCGACTACCGACAAATAGTCAGGCTATATTCCGCCGCTCTCGGGGAACTCAGATGACTTTGACCCCTTCTCTACCCTCCCTACCTTTAGTATGCCGTTTAATCGACAGCATAACCCTAATCAAGCGTATCTCTATTCGATCATCGGACTGCCTCAGGCTCTACTCAGGACAAACACAAAAGGTTTAATGTTCCATTATTATCTACTAATTATTATTTAATAATTCAAAATTTACGGGTTTGGACTTCATGATTTTCTGGATATGCATAAACTTAATACAACTTAATCAGATAAAGAAAGAGGAAATAATAACAATTTATATCTAGTTATAAATGTATATGTATGTGTATATAGGACTTATGTGTAGAGAATATGGCGTAAAAGAAATTAAATTGGAAAGAATAGAAAAAAAATATGATAATAATATAAAAAGAAGGCAAACGTGAAAGAAAAATTACTAGCCGATCGGCTTTAATTATCGCACGTATGTATATGGTTGTTCAACATACCGCCATAGAAGTTTTACAAGACGTATATATATACTTCGAAAATACTCGAGATCTCCGTTTAAGGAAGCTCGTAACTCACTCATACTTTATACGAAATATCCGGCGTGTCCGTTGAGCTCAAGGGGCGTGGAAACATATTCTGAGGAAAGGAGAAAAATTATGAATATACATGTCTTCACTTCTAATTCGGATGAAACACCGATTTTATCATTTCCATACCAGTTCGACGACGATTTGCAACTTAACGGCTGATCTTAAAACTATGTGGCTTTCACTTGCGCTGATTTCAATTATGGGTCATTATATACATTGTTTGTTTTTCTCTTAACGTCTATACAATACAGAACTAAGATGAATAGCTAGTACGGAATTTAATCTTTAATAAAACAAAGAAAATGGAAAATCTCATAAAGAGACTCAAAATTGATACTTTGGTACATTTTGATACGACGACTGTTAAACGGCAGTGTGGATCGCAGCAGAATAATATTTTGGAAACTACTACACACACAACGAAGAAACTACGTGCGAAAGCTTTAGCCGCGCGCTTAACTCGTAAGCGAGAAGGGTGACGAGTGCGTCATATTAGTTTCTCCGAATTCGCAAGAAGACCATTCTTGTCGTCTTACTCCAAGAAGTACATCAGTTTAAGTATGCATCCACATAACTTCAAGTTTCACTCTAGTATATCTTCGGGCGGCTTTTGCTAGTTTATTCGGTTGTAGTTATCGTTGGTTTATGTAGATGCTGGTCCCTGGGAAATCCGAGGTCTTTCCCAGAACTACTAAGAATTCGATGGACTTTGACGACTTCGTTATTGAGGGGGTCAATTGGTACTTTTTCTCTTTCCCGATGTCGAACGTAGTAAGATTTCCAGTCCTAGGATACGAGACTGTTAAAACTGTTTCACTATTGTACGATTCAAATACCTCTTGTCTTCTTTAAACCAAACCGAATAATACAATCCACCAGAACTTCAATTTAATTGGCACGTGTTTGATTGCACAACGTTTTCAAATTCACTGGATATATATATATATTTGCATAAAAAAAAAACCTCCGAGTTCGTACAGCTTCACTAAAGCAATGATCCATCTAGAAGTTTTATCACTAGCATTAGCCCTTGCGATCGGAACTTTACCTTCCACAACCAACGGGGAAATCATACGATGCTAAGCAAAGCTTACACATAGCTTCCACGACTAACGGAGAAATCGTACGATTTCTAGTGAAGCTTTAAAACATAACTCCCACAGAACCACGCTGCTTCTCTCAATTAGATCTTAAGCTCTTCAGTGAAAGCTTTAACTACTTCTCTCTTATAATCAATCTCTTATCTTGTTTTAAAAAGAGGAAGAGTTAATGTTGAATGCGAGGGCAATACTTCCCAAACTGTTCGCTGGAGTTTTAGAGTCACAACTGGCCACTGCAAGTTTCGATTAATATTTTACTGATATTTCGTATTGCAGTGTAGGTGGTTGTGTGCATTGGCTCTTTCTTTTTCTTTTCTGCTAGCAACAATTTGATGTGATCGAGCTCTGTGTGTAATTTCACAGATGTGCTCCACGGCAAATTATCGTTGCTATTTAGCAGTTTGAGCAGTGTTGCCCTTCTGGCTCTCCGGCGTTTTACTACGCCGCCTCTTTTGCCACACATACCACTCTACTTACTGCGTTCAGTTTCGCTCCATTTCGTTGTTAATTTTTTTGATGTTACTGCTGCTTCTAGTGGTGCCTGCTGTGGTGCTGCTGTTGTTTGTTTCTTTTCAATATATTTTTGTCTACATGTTCGTGACACGTGTCACGGTCGCCATGTAATAGGTCACTGGTTTAGTAATAACCCGGGCACGTCTGTGCCGTTTGACTTCGGTTTTTAGAATATCTTTATTGAATTTATTCTTATAACTCAGACCGCATAGCTGCGCTGCCGGTTACGCCAACAGCGGAGCGACTTCATACATATTTGTCTTATCAGCATAATCGAGAGGGGAAGAGCCGTATGTACATATGTGTATATATATATATGCTTCAAGTGGTCAGCGTGGGAATGCTGACTTAGCTTAGCGCATAAGCGGCGATCATATTGCACGCTCACTTGAGGTGGTTTTGTTTGTGTACTGCAACAATGTGTTGCTGATACATTTATTGTTAACCATTGGGTACAGTGTACACTCAATATATGCACATACTACAGTATATTGAACCACCGCAATTATATACCACCCCCGCTCCAGCAAATGTTGCACGATCGCATATTTTGGTCATAAGCAACAATATGGCACTATAGCCCCAAAAAAAGTTAACCCCGCAACTATATGGCACCTGCATTTATATAGAACCTTTCCCTATCCAGCTGTTGCACGTATATTGAACCACCGCACCTATATAGCACCCACGCTCCAGGAAATGTGCAGGATCGCACATCTTGGGCCCTAGAACCAATATGGCAATATATCCCCAAAAAAATTAGAACCCCGCTGTAGAAATGGAATCGTAATCGAATAGAAACAGCGAAAACGAAAAAGAGAAATTCTCTTTAACAGTCGGCAAAGATGGCCTGGGATCAGAGAGTGGGTCAGAGCCAGGTCAGACTTCCTCGTCGAAAGGAGAGCGGGTTCGAAGTCGAAGTTCGACGAGAAGAGAGGCTACAAATAGATGTTATTGGACGCCATTGCAGCATTCCAAGCCTGGTCGACAGCATTGTAGGTGTTCATTTTCTAAAGTGGCAGCGGGGTTTTTAAATATTCAATAAAAAAAGAGAGAGAAACCTTTTAAATTAAATAACGACAAGGAAATATATCTCAGGCAGTGAGGCGTTGTACAGTGATACCCTTGCAATACACCCTTTCGACGGGGCACCCGATTGGGTAAGTTGAAAAGAAAAACAGCCGAGTGAAGTGCATAAAGGTGTTCTGTGTGTGCAAATTTCCCTAGGTTGGAAATTGGAGGAGGCTCGTCTTCCACGACAACCAGCTGCAGGTCATAGAAATTCGCCGGAGCTTTGGGACGTCGCCTTGGAGCAATTCGGCGAGCCAGAGAGGAGAGGCCAGCTAGTGCCCGGCAGACGGCAGCCGCGTCGGTTTGTTTTATCGCTCTGCGTATGCGTCCATACCCCGCGCGTACAAGGAGGCAGAGAGGAACAAGTGTTCGGCTGTTAGTGGCTGATCGAAGTTGAAATTGTCACAGAGATCTAGCCTGGTCCAAAAGAAACAAAAAAAAACGAGGGGGAACGTTGTGAGTTGCTGCGGACATCGCAACTCTAAAGTTATACCCGATACTTAGTCAGTATGGCTTTCCTCCGGCAGACGCCGCTAATATTAAACGACACGACAAAGAGTGCGTGCGAGAGAGACAGAAAATAAGGCTGAGCGTGACGTCGGCCGCTGCGTAGCCAATGCAAATTGATTTGTTCCTGTTGGCTATAAAAATTATCTGATCTGATCCAGACTCAGCAATCTGATAGATATGGTCATTCTCTATGATTCTGTGTTTTTAGTTTTCTCGAATCTGCAATATTGTGGATGCAACAGATTTTCGTCCTTTGTGGGGGCGGAAGGGGGTGGTGCGAAATTCTGAGATATACGTTTTACAGTGAGATCTAACAGGAGTGAGGATACCAAATTTGGTTATTCTTGCTTTAATAGTCTCTGAGATTTGTGAATATCCCCAGATTTGCATAATTTGCGGGGGCGGAAGGGGGTGTGGCGAAATTTTGAAACAAACTCGTCTCGGTCCGATATATTAGGAGTGTGGATACCAAATTTGGTTGCTCTAGCTTTTATAGTCTCTGAGATCTAGGCGCTAATGTTTTACTCTAAGCAAAGCCGCCTATGCTACCTGTGTGTTAGAGAGAGACAGGGCGAGAAAAAATGAAATTGTTTTCTTGATGCTGGCTATAATAATAATACGATCCAGTTCAGATTCTGCTGTCTAAAAGATATAGTCATTCTCTACGATTCTGCGTTTTTGGTTTTCTCATATCTTTAAAATTGTGGATGCCACAGATTTTCGTCCTTTGTGGGGGCGGAAGTGGGCGCGGCAAAGTTTTGAAATATTTTTGTAGCAGTGACATATCACAGAAGTCTGGATCCAAAACATCGTTGCTCTAGCTCTTATAGTCTTTGAGCATTAGGCGCTGAAGGGGACGGACAGACGGACGGACGGACAGACGGACGGACGGACAGACAGACATGGCTCAATCGACTCGGCTATTGATGCTGATCAAGAATATATATACTTTATGGGGTCGGAAACGATTCCTTCTGGACGTATCGGGTATAAAAAAACCAACGTAACACAGTCATATCCTCTAAGCAGTTTTACCCGGGTTATTTCATTGTCCCTCTTCATTTAGGCTTTTTGATCTCTCTATCCCTTTCCCTTTTTCTCCACCTAACTTTGCCGCTGAGGGCGAGCCCCCACATACCGGTGCTCGATAAGCGCCGGTGTTCCGCAAAAAGGAATGCGAGACTGAGCGCAGAGGAATGCGGAGAGATAATAGAGATACAAATTCACAGTAAAACGAGGGGGAACGTTGTGAGTTGCTGCGGACACCGCAACTCTACGGTTATACCCGATACTAAGTCAGTATGGCTCTCCTCCGGCAGACGCCGCTAATATTTAACGACACGACAAAGAGTGCGTGCGAGAGAGACAGAAAATCTGTCTGAGCGTGACGTCGGGCGCTGCGTAGCCACTGCAAATTGATTTGTTCCTTTTGGCTATAAAAATGATCTGATCTGATCCAGATTCAGCAATCTAATAGATATGGTCATTATCTATGATTCTGCGTTTTTAGTTTTCTCAAATCTGCAATACTGTAGATGCAACAGATTTTCGTCCTTTGTGGGGGCGGATGGGGGTGGGGCGAAATTCTGAGATATACGTTTTATAGTGACATCTTAAAGGAGTGTGTGTACCAAATTTGGTTACTCTAGCCTTAATAGTCTCTGAGATTTGTGGTTGCCTCAGATTTTCGTCCTTTGCGGGGGCGGAAGGGGGTGTGGCGAAATTTGGACATGAAACGGTCAAGGTCCGATATCACAGGAGTGTGGATACCAAATTTGGTTGCTCTGGCTTTTATAGGTTCTGAGATCCTTGAACTCATATTTTGCAATTGGCAAAACCGACCATGAAACCTGTGTGTTAGAGTGAGACAGAGCGAGAAAGAGTGAAATTGTTTTCGTGATTCTGGCTATAGTAATTATACGATCTGGTTCAGATTTTGCACTCTGTAAGATATAGTAATCTTCTACGATTCTGCGTTTTTAGTTTTCTCGTATCGTCGAAATTGTGGATGCCACAGACTTTCGCCCTTTGTGGGGGCGGAAGTGGGCGGGGCAAAGTTTTGAAATATTTTTGGAGCAGTGACATATCACAGAAGTCTGGATCCAAAACATCGTTGCTCTAGCTCTTATAGTCTTTGAGCATTAGGCGCTGAAGGGGACGGACAGACGGACAGACGGACGGACGGACAGACGGACAGACAGACATGGCTCAATCGACTCGGCTATTGATGCTGATCAAGAATATATATACTTTATGGGGTCGGAAACGATTCCTTCTGGACGTTACACACATCCACTTTTACCACAAATCTAATATACCCCAATACTCATTTTGAGTATCGGGTATAATTAGCTCGATCTGCCTGAGCCACTCGGTCGTCGTCTCACTTTTTTTTGGTGTGTGCGAATTGTGTGTGTTCTCTTTTTTTTAAACTTTTCAGAAACCCAAGTCGGAAGCGCTTCGTCGATGGAGGTTCCTGTAAGTGGTTTTAATTAAACAAATAAATTATCTTCCATTTTTTTGTGTGGCGGAGGCTCTGAAGGTTCGTCACGGGAGCACACCCAATTAGTGGGATGAAAAGAGAGGTCATCGGAAAGTCGTAGATAATTGCTCTCCTCTTGATTCTTTTCCCTACGTCTCTCGCGTATTACACCTTCCCTTTTGATGGATCGATATGCCAGCGAATGCTCAGATTAAAATTTCTTACATTTCTTTTGTTTTCATTCCTATTCAAATTATCTGTTCTCAAACATATCTAATCTAAGCTTCTTACTTGTTTACATTACTTCACTCTATTTTATTTAAAATTAAGTCGTAGCCAATACTCGGGGAAGGGAGAAACTAATGTTTAAACTTAATTACAAGGGATCAAGAATTTTAGTCATAAGCAATGAATAAATGTTTATAATGTGTGAGTAGAAGCAATAGTGTTTGATCTCCTGCAGCAAGCCCCTGTAGGTCCCCCATAATATAAGGGGTCTTGTAGCAAATCATATGTTATCGGGCACAACAAGACCAAGGTAGGGTGGGCGAACATCACTCCTCATGAACAGCTGAGGAATTCTTTTCGTTGTCCGTTCACCAGTGCAGTCATTGTCTTTCGTTTTAGGTGTTGTGCTTTCCGTCCGGTTTCAAATGGCTTAGTGACACGCATTAAATGTAAAATAATAATAGGGTAGGCCTCGGCTTAGGAGCAAAATACATAAGAACACCACACTCGTGGCCGACGAGCCGGTACACGGAAAATTGACAGCGTGCCGCTCCAAGCTGAGAGGACCATCTCGCCTACATCGTGGTTGCACGTTACATTTATTATTATTTTTGGCGCCCAACGTGGGTCCTCACTGTTAGGTAGGAATTATTAAAATTTGTACTTAGGGGTGTGGTTCACGAGCAATGGCCTAAAACAAACCTTCACTTTTTAAATTTTCCTTGGCGACTGATCGATGTCTTCATTAAAGACAAAGAAACCCAAATCATTTCCGCTGTCATTCAGTTCTCTTACGGATCTTTGGAATACCGATAGAAAACTAAGCCCCAGGGCAGGTTTCCGGGCCACGATTCTAAGGGTTCTGAGTGAGTTTTACTTATTTCTGTACAAATAGCCTGACTGTCGTGATTAATAGGAACACTACTAGAATAGCTTTAAGAAGCCATCTGTTGTCCATGTCATGTCAGTCTGCGCTGTGAGTGCTACTCAACTTTATGCCTGAGGGACCAAAGGATAACTGAACCGTCATGGATTCACTGGTGATGCATTTAGCTTAAGTGCACTCCTGTCCACGGCTCATTTTATTAAGTGCCTCAGTTTGCATTGTCTTATCTTTGTTTGGCAGTTTGGATCACTGTTTCTATAAGCGCTGTTGGACGCAGGTGCGCAGAACGTAGGGTTACCACTGCCCACGGCTTAGGTGTTCCAACTTGCCAGAAAGTATTTTCCTCTTTGGCTGTACTTGGTGAATTAATTCGGACAATTAAGAGAGGCTCTGCAGGGAGCCAGGCTAGCTGGGAGATCAAACCATTAGGTTTTTTTTTGTTGTAAAATTTTTTTGTTTTAAACTGTTGAGTTGAGAATTTTTTTTAATTAATACTCAAATTTTATTTCACTTTTAAATTTTCTTCATTACATATATATAAGAAAACATACATACATATCATTTCAGAGTTAAGCAGATAGTTTTTTTAGTAAACACCTATAAAAAGAGAGATGGGATTGTATCGGTCTGATGATGAAGGGCCAAGCGCCTCAGCAATCTGTTGCAGGCTGTGCAAGGACACAATGGCCACTGAAGATGTTTATAGAACTCCTTGTCAGCATGAATTCCATAAAACATGCATGCGAACATACCTTAAGACCCAAACAACCAGTCCAGCTTGCAATGCGGTTTGTATTGCCCCAACGGCTGGTCAGCCTCCTCTGGTGCCTGGCAAGACTAGACAGCAGACAAAGTCAGTTCTCGCGGGAGGCAGTAAGCAATCCCAAGCGGGGTCGGAGGGTCAAGCGTCTACTTCAAATCAAGCGGTTAGCTCAAATCAAGTATCTAGGGAGATCACGGCGGCTATTAGGGGTATGCAGAATGAATTACTGATTAATCAACCTGACGGAGAGGATGTCTCAAATGATAAGTACCACAGTCGAAGCTCGGTTAGCTTCTAGTGCGCAAATTCCGCAACCGTCAGTAGGGAGCCTGAATAGGAACGCTTCTTTGGACCAATTGCTAGAAATTCCCGAGGGGAACCAGGGCGCAGTTTACACCCCTCCACTCCGGACTTCGCTCTCTAGATCAGCAGTATCTGACTTAGCTCAGAGACCTGACAAGGTGGGTCATATAATGAACAATTGGAAGCTTCGCTTTTCGGGAGCCTCAGACTCCTTAAGCGTGGATTCATTTATATACCGAGTAGAGGCCCTTACCCATCAAACGTTGGAAGGGAACTTTATGCTGTTGTGCAGTAATGCAAACACTCTGTTTGAAGGGAAAGCATCTGATTTTTATTGGAGGTATCACAAGACAGTTGGCTCAGTGCGGTGGATGGATCTGTGTGATGCGTTGAGGAAGCAGTTTAGGGATTCCCGGACGGACGTAGACATCAGACAGATGATTCGCGATAGGAAACAAAGAGAAAAAGAGACTTTCGAGGTATTTTTTGACGCAATCCAAAAGCTCACTGACAGGTTAGAGCAGCCTCTTTCTCATAAAACTCTGGTCGAGATCGTTCGTCGAAATTTGCGGCCGGAAATACAGCATGAGATCCTGAATCAGAAAATAGACTCAATAGAAGCACTACGGGATATATGTCGGAGGCGAGAATGTTTTATGGAAGAGGTGCGTCGGACTCATGGCTATCAAAAAGCTGCTCCATTTCGAAAGCAAATCTCGGAGCTAGTGGACGAAGCCTTGGGAGAGGATGCGGAAGAATTCTCGGAATCCGAGTTTGGGGAGGAGATAGCAGCTTTATCCTTGGGGTGTTGGAATTGTCGAAAAGAAGGACACCGTTACCACGATTGCGTTGCTAAACGGAAAATATTCTGCTTTGGCTGCGGAGCGCCGAACACGTATAAGCCATCTTGCAAAAAGTGTCAAAAAAACACCAAGGAGAACCTTTGGAGGTGGCGTCGAGAGACAAGACTGCATTCACCATACCAGGGAGGCCGTTGTACCAATACAAGGTCATGCCTTTTGGTTTATGCAACGCCTCACAAACCATGTCCAGACTCATGGATAAGGTAATACCCGCAGCTCTTCGAAATCAAGTGTTTGTCTACTTAGATGACCTGCTGGTCATTTCAGACACATTTCCCTCGCATCTTGAGGTACTGCGTTCGGTGGCAGAACACATCCGTCACGCAGGGCTGACCATAAATATAGAGAAGAGCAGATTCTGTAGGAAATCCGTAAAATATCTAGGTCACGTAATTGGCGAAGGCGGTATTAAAACAGACCCGGAAAAGATTTCCGCTATTACTAAGTTTCCGCTCCCAAGAACTCTCCGAGCCCTGAGGAGCTTCCTTGGAATGGCCGGGTGGTATAGGAAATTTATACATGATTTTGCTTCGCTATCCGCCCCTTTAACAGACTTGCTAAAACAAAGAAAAAAATTCGTCATGTCCCAGGGTGGAATAGAGGCCTTTGAGAAATTGAAAGAAACGCTGTGCAAGGCTCCAGTTTTAAGAAGTCCTGACTTTGGAAAGCCCTTCTATATACATTGCGATGCGAGCAATACGGGAGTAGGGGGTGTGCTAGTCCAGAAGACTGAGGAAGGGGATGAAATGCCGATAGCTTTCGTGTCTAAAAAGCTGAATAAAGCCCAGCGCAATTACACAGTGACCGAGCTAGAGTGCCTGGCGGCCTTAGTGTGCATAAAAAAGTTCAGAGCTTATGTCGAAGGTCATCAATTCACCGTGATAACGGATCATGCATCACTGAAGTGGTTGATGTCCCAAAATGATCTACACTCGAGGTTAGCTCGATGGGCACTAAAATTGCAAGGTTTCCGATTTAGCATCGAGCACCGAAGAGAACCCAGAACATAGTCCCAGATGCATTGTCAAGGGTTCACCAGGATGAGATCGCAGCGATAGACAAGAATAATGGGCTTCTGGTGGATCTATAATCTCCTCACTTCAGAGCGGCAGGGTATCGTGAATTGGTGGAGCGTGTAAAGAGCAACCAGGAACGATTGCCAGACGTAAAAGTGGTCGACAACTTAGTTTACCGAAGAGCTGAGCATGCGAATGGCGACTTGCTTCATGACTCGTTTGCCTGGAAATTATGGGTGCCTAAGGATTTGATCAGCGAGATCTTAAAACAGTCACATGATGATCTGTTAGCCTCGCATGGGGGTATTCATAAGACCTTGGAGCGCGTCCGTAGGTACTACTTTTGGCCAGGATTGGCTAACGACGTCAAAGCTTATGTGAACAATTGCAGTGAATGTAAGACCACAAAAGCGCCGAACTTCACTTTGCGGCCACCCATGGGAAAGCCGGCCGAATCACAAAGATTCTTTCAGCGACTTTACATTGATTTTCTTGGTCCATATCCTAGGTCTCGAAGTGGTCACGTCGCTATTTTTATCGTGTTAGACCATTATTCTAAATTTGTTTTCCTCAAAGCCGTTAAGAAGCTGACAGCTGATGTAGTTATCAAATACTTGCGGGAGGATCTCTTTCATACTTTCGGGGTGCCCGAAACCATAGTGTCCGACAATGGATCCCAATTCAGGGCTGAAAAATTCCAAAGCCTTTTAAAAAGTCACCGTATCTCACATACCTTGACAGCGGTACACGCGCCACAGGCAAATGCCTCCGAGAGAGTCAATCGCTCAGTGATTGCCGCCATCAGAGCGTATGTGCGTCCGGATCAAAAAGATTGGGACGAGAATTTAAGCAGCATTTGTTGTGCGCTGAGATCGTCCATCCACTCGGGAGTAGGCGCTACGCCATATTACATGGTGTTTGGTCAGCAGATGATCACTTCTGGTGGCACTTACTCTTTGCTGAGATCGCTGGAGATGTTGGAAGACAGGGCGGTAGCTTTCACAAAAGAGGATTCCTTGGAGTTGGTCAGGAAGAAAGCACGTGAAGTAATGGATAAGCAAAATGCTCGTAATGAAAAGCAGTATAATCTAAGATCAAGAGAGGTAGTATACCAGGTTGGGCAGGAAGTTTATAGAAGGAATTTTAAACAAAGCAACTTCCAAGCTGGATACAACGCTAAGCTTGACCACGCTTTCGTGAAGGCTAGAGTTCGGAGAAAGCTCGGAAATTCGCTTTATGAGTTGGAAGATCTGCAGGGCCGAATCATTGGGAAATACCACGGGAAAGATATCCGCCAATAACAGCGACAAGCGGTTCATCCTTGTGAGCCTTCTGCACCCCAAGTCTGATCTTGGCAGGGGGGAGTTGTACGGTGAGGCTTGTAGCTGCTGTGAGGAGGCCTAGGGTTTTTGGGGGTCCGCCGAAAATTAGGCACCATCTGACGAGAGGCAAGAGAAATTCTCTTTAACAGTCGGCAAAGAGGGCCTGGGATCAGAGAGTGGGTCAGAGCCAGGTCAGACTTCCTCGTCGAAAGGAGAGCGGGTTCGAAGTCGAAGTTCGACGAGAAGAGAGGCTATAAATAGATGTTATTGGACGCCATTGCAGCATTCCAAGCCTGGTCGACAGCATTGGATGGTGTTCATTTTCTAAAGTGGCAGCGGGGTTTTTAAATATTCAAAAAAAAAGAGAGAGAAACCTTTTAAATTAAATAACGACAAGGAAATATATCTCAGGCAGTGAGGCGTTGTACAGTGATACCCTTGCAATACACCCTTTCGACGGGGCACCCGTTTGGGTAAGTTGAAAAGAAAAACAGCCGAGTGAAGTGCATAAAGGTGTTCTGTGTGTGCAAATTTCCCCTAGGTTGGAAATTGGAGGAGGCTCGTCTTCCACGACAACCAGCTGCAGGTCATAGAAATTCGCCGGAGCTTTGGGACGTCGCCTTGGAGCAATTCGGCGAGCCAGAGAGGAGAGGCCAGCTAGTGCCCCGCAGACGGCAGCCGCGTCGGTTTGTTTTATCGCTCCGCGTATGCGTCCATACCCCGCGCGTAGGAGGAAGCAGAGAGGAACAAGTGTTCGGCTGTTAGTGGCTGATCGAAGTTGAAATTGTCACAGAGATCTAGCCTGGTCCAAAAGAAACAAAAAAAAAATAGCAAGAATAAGACAAAAAAAAAAAACAACGTAACACAGTCATATGCTCTAAGCAGTTTTACCCGGGTTATTTCATTGTCCCTCTTCATTTAGGCTTTTTGATCTCTCTATCCCTTTCCCTTTTTCTCCACCTAACTTTGCCGCTGAGGGCGAGCCCCCACATACCGGTGCTCGATAAGCGCCGGTGTTCCGCAAAAAGGAATGCGAGACTGAGCGCAGAGGAATGCGGAGAGATAAGAGAGATACAAATTCACAGTAAAATTAGCTCGATCTGCCTGAGCCACTCGGTCGTCGTCTCACTTTTTTTTGGTGTGTGCGAATTGTGTGTGTTCTCTTTTTTTTAAACTTTTCAGAAACCCAAGTCGGAAGCGCTTCGTCGATGGAGGTTCCTATAAGTGGTTTTAATTAAACAAATAAATTATCTTCCATTTTTTTGTGTGGCGAAGGCTCTGAAGGTTCGTCACGGGAGCACACCCAATTAGTGGGATGAAAAGAGAGGTCATCGGAAAGTCGTAGATAATTTCTCTCCTCTTGATTCTTTTCCCTACGTCTCTCGCGTATTACACCTTCCCTTTTGATGGATCGATATGCCAGCGAATGCTCAGATTAAAATTTCTTACATTTCTTTTTTTTTCATTCCTATTCAAATTATCTGTTCTCAAACATATCTAATCTAAGCTTCTTACTTGTTTACATTACTTCACTCTATTTTATTTAAAATTAAGTCGTAGCCAATACTCGGGGAAGGGAGAAACTAATGTTTAAACTTAATTACAAGGGATCAAGAATTTTAGTCATAAGCAATGAATAAATGTTTATAATGTGTGAGTAGAAGCAATAGTGTTTGATCTCCTGCAGCAAGCCCCTGTAGGTCCCCCATAATATAAGGGGTCTTGTAGCAAATCATATGTTATCGGGCACAACAAGACCAAGGTAGGGTGGGCGAACATCACTCCTCATGAACAGCTGAGGAATTCTTTTCGTTGTCCGTTCACCAGTGCAGTCATTGTCTTTCGTTTTAGGTGTTGTGCTTTCCGTCCGGTTTCAAATGGCTTAGTGACACGCATTAAATGTAAAATAATAATAGGGTAGGCCTCGGCTTAGGAGCAAAATACATAAGAACACCACACTCGTGGCCGACGAGCCGGTAGCCGGAAAATTGACAGCGTGCCGCTCCAAGCTGAGAGGACCATCTCGCCTACATCGTGGTTGCACGTTACATTTATTATTATTTTTGGCGCCCAACGTGGGTCCTCACTGTTAGGTAGGAATTATTAAAATTTGTACTTAGGGGTGTGGTTCACGAGCAATGGCCTAAAACAAACCTTCACTTTTTAAATTTTCCTTGGCGACTGATCCATGTCTTCATTAAAGACAAAGAAACCCAAATCATTTCCGCTGTCATTCAGTTCTCTTACGGATCTTTGGAATACCGATAGAAAACTAAGCCCCAGGGCAGGTTTCCGGGCCACGATTCTAAGGGTTCTGAGTGAGTTTTACTTATTTCTGTACAAATAGCCTGACTGTCGTGATTAATAGGAACACTACTAGAATAGCTTTAAGAAGCCATCTGTTGTCCATGTCATGTCAGTCTGCGCTGTGAGTGCTACTCAACTTTATGCCTGAGGGACCAAAGGATAACTGAACCGTCATGGATTCACTGGTGATGTATTAGCTTAAGTGCACTCCTGTCCACGGCTCATTTTATTAAGTGCCTCAGTTTGCATTGTCTTATCTTTGTTTGGCAGTTTGGATCACTGTTTCTATAAGCGCTGTTGGACGCAGGTGCGCAGAACGTAGGGTTACCACTGCCCACGGCTTAGGTGTTCCAACTTGCCAGAAAGTATTTTCCTCTTTGGCTGTACTTGGTGAATTAATTCGGACAATTAAGAGAGGCTCTGCAGGGAGCCAGGCTAGCTGGGAGATCAAACCATTAGGTTTTTTTTTTGTTGTAAAATTTTTTTGTTTTAAACTGTTGAGTTGAGAATTTTTTTTAATTAATACTCAAATTTTATTTCACTTTTAAATTTTATTCATTACATATATATAAGAAAACATACATACATATCATTTCAGAGCTAAGCAGATAGTTTTTTTAGTAAACACCTATAAAAAGAGAGATGGGATTGTATCGGTCTGATGATGAAGGGCCAAGCGCCTCAGCAATCTGTTGCAGGCTGTGCAAGGACACAATGGCCACTGAAGATGTTTATAGAACTCCTTGTCAGCATGAATTCCATAAAACATGCATGCGAACATACCTTAAGACCCAAACAACCTGTCCAGTTTGCAATGCGGTTTGTATTGCCCCAACGGCTGGTCAGCCTCCTCTGGTGCCTGGCAAGACTAGACAGCAGACAAAGTCAGTTCTCGCGGGAGGCAGTAAGCAATCCCAAGCGGGGTCGGAGGGTCAAGCGTCTACTTCAAATCAAGCGGTTAGCTCAAATCAAGTGTCTAGGGAGATCACGGCGGCTATTGGGGGTATGCAGAATGAATTACTTATCAACCTGACGGAGAGGATGTCTCAAATGATAAGTACCACAGTCGAAGCTCGGTTAGCTTCTAGTGCGCAAATTCCGCAACCGTCAGTAGGGAGCCTGAATAGGAACGCTTCTTTGGACCAATTGCTAGAAATTCCCGAGGGGAACCAGGGCGCAGTTTACACCCCTCCACTCCGGACTTCGCTCTCTAGATCAGCAGTATCTGACTTAGCTCAGAGACCTGACAAGGTGGGTCATATAATGAACAATTGGAAGCTTCGCTTTTCGGGAGCCTCAGACTCCTTAAGCGTGGATTCATTTATATACCGAGTAGAGGCCCTTACCCATCAAACGTTGGAAGGGAACTTTATGCTGTTTTGCAGTAATGCAAACACTCTGTTTGAAGGGAAAGCATCTGATTTTTATTGGAGGTATCACAAGACAGTTGGCTCAGTGCGGTGGATGGATCTGTGTGATGCGTTGAGGAAGCAGTTTAGGGATTCCCGGACGGACGTAGACATCAGACAGATGATTCGCGATAGGAAACAAAGAGAAAAAGAGACTTTCGAGGTATTTTTTGACGCAATCCAAAAGCTCACTGACAGGTTAGAGCAGCCTCTTTCTCATAAAACTCTGGTCGAGATCGTTCGTCGAAATTTGCGGCCGGAAATACAGCATGAGATCCTGAATCAGAAAATAGACTCAATAGAAGCACTACGGGATATATGTCGGAGGCGAGAATGTTTTATGGAAGAGGTGCGTCGGACTCATGGCTATCAAAAACCTGCTCCATTTCGAAAGCAAATCTCGGAGCTAGTGGACGAAGCCTTGGGAGAGGATGCGGAAGAATTCTCGGAATCCGAGTTTGGGGAGGAGATAGCAGCTTTATCCTTGGGGTGTTGGAATTGTCGAAAAGAAGGACACCGTTACCACGATTGCGTTGCTAAACGGAAAATATTCTGCTTTGGCTGCGGAGCGCCGAACACGTATAAGCCATCTTGCAAAAAGTGTCAAAAAAACACCAAGGAGAACCTTTGGAGGTGGCGTCGAGAGACAAGACTGCATTCACCATACCAGGGAGGCCGTTGTACCAATACAAGGTCATGCCTTTTGGTTTATGCAACGCCTCACAAACCATGTCCAGACTCATGGATAAGGTAATACCCGCAGCTCTTCGAAATCAAGTGTTTGTCTACTTAGATGACCTGCTGGTCATTTCAGACACATTTCCCTCGCATCTTGAGGTACTGCGTTCGGTGGCAGAACACATCCGTCACGCAGGGCTGACCATAAATATAGAGAAGAGCAGATTCTGTAGGAAATCCGTAAAATATCTAGGTCACGTAATTGGCGAAGGCGGTATTAAAACAGACCCGGAAAAGATTTCCGCTATTACTAAGTTTCCGCTCCCAAGAACTCTCCGAGCCCTGAGGAGCTTCCTTGAAATGGCCGGGTGGTATAGGAAATTTATACATGATTTTGCTTCGCTATCCGCCCCTTTAACAGACTTGCTAAAACAAAGAAAAAAATTCGTCATGTCCCAGGGTGGAATAGAGGCCTTTGAGAAATTGAAAGAAACGCTGTGCAAGGCTCCAGTTTTAAGAAGTCCTGACTTTGGAAAGCCCTTCTATATACATTGCGATGCGAGCAATACGGGAGTAGGGGGTGTGCTAGTCCAGAAGACGGAGGAAGGGGATGAAATGCCGATAGCTTTCGTGTCTAAAAAGCTGAATAAAGCCCAGCGCAATTACACAGTGACCGAGCTAGTGTGCCTGGCGGCCTTAGTGTGCATAAACAAAGTTCAGAGCTTATGTCGAAGGTCATCAATTCACCGTGATAACGGATCATGCATCACTGAAGTGGTTGATGTCCCAAAATGATCTACACTCGAGGTTAGCTCGATGGGCACTAAAATTGCAAGGTTTCCGATTTAGCATCGAGCACCGAAGAGAACCCAGAACATAGTCCCAGATGCATTGTCAAGGGTTCACCAGGATGAGATCGCAGCGATAGACAAGAATAATGGGCTTCTGGTGGATCTATAATCTCCTCACTTCAGAGCGGCAGGGTATCGTGAATTGGTGGAGCGTGTAAAGAGCAACCAGGAACGATTGCCAGACGTAAAAGTGGTCGACAACTTAGTTTACCGAAGAGCTGAGCATGCGAATGGCGACTTGCTTCATGACTCGTTTGCCTGGAAATTATGGGTGCCTAAGGATTTGATCAGCGAGATCTTAAAACAGTCACATGATGATCTGTTAGCCTCGCATGGGGGTATTCATAAGACCTTGGAGCGCGTCCGTAGGTACTACTTTTGGCCAGGATTGGCTAACGACGTCAAAGCTTATGTGAACAATTGCAGTGAATGTAAGACCACAAAAGCGCCGAACTTCACTTTGCGGCCACCCATGGGAAAGCCGGCCGAATCACAAAGATTCTTTCAGCGACTTTACATTGATTTTCTTGGTCCATATCCTAGGTCTCGAAGTGGTCACGTCGCTATTTTTATCGTGTTAGACCATTATTCTAAATTTGTTTTCCTCAAAGCCGTTAAGAAGCTGACAGCTGATGTAGTTATCAAATACTTGCGGGAGGATCTCTTTCATACTTTCGGGGTGCCCGAAACCATAGTGTCCGACAATGGATCCCAATTCAGGGCTGAAAAATTCCAAAGCCTTTTAAAAAGTCACCGTATCTCACATACCTTGACAGCGGTACACGCGCCACAGGCAAATGCCTCCGAGAGAGTCAATCGCTCAGTGATTGCCGCCATCAGAGCGTATGTGCGTCCGGATCAAAAAGATTGCGACGAGAATTTAAGCAGCATTTGTTGTGCGCTGAGATCGTCCATCCACTCGGGAGTAGGCGCTACGCCATATTACATGGTGTTTGGTCAGCAGATGATCACTTCTGGTGGCACTTACTCTTTGCTGAGATCGCTGGAGATGTTGGAAGACAGGGCGGTAGCTTTCACAAAAGAGGATTCCTTGGAGTTGGTCAGGAAGAAAGCACGTGAAGTAATGGATAAGCAAAATGCTCGTAATGAAAAGCAGTATAATCTAAGATCAAGAGAGGTAGTATACCAGGTTGGGCAGGAAGTTTATAGAAGGAATTTTAAACAAAGCAACTTCCAAGCTGGATACAACGCTAAGCTTGACCACGCTTTCGTGAAGGCTAGAGTTCGGAGAAAGCTCGGAAATTCGCTTTATGAGTTGGAAGATCTGCAGGGCCGAATCATTGGGAAATACCACGGGAAAGATATCCGCCAATAACAGCGACAAGCGGTTCATCCTTGTGAGCCTTCTGCACCCCAAGTCTGATCTTGGCAGGGGGGAGTTGTACGGTGAGGCTTGTAGCTGCTGTGAGGAGGCCTAGGGTTTTTGGGGGTCCGCCGAAAATTAGGCACCATCTGACGAGAGGCAAGAGAAATTCTCTTTAACAGTCGGCAAAGAGGGCCTGGGATCAGAGAGTGGGTCAGAGCCAGGTCAGACTTCCTCGTCGAAAGGAGAGCGGGTTCGAAGTCGAAGTTCGACGAGAAGAGAGGCTATAAATAGATGTTATTGGACGCCATTGCAGCATTCCAAGCCTGGTCGACAGCATTGGATGGTGTTCATTTTCTAAAGTGGCAGCGGGGTTTTTAAATATTCAAAAAAAAAAGAGAGAGAAACCTTTTAAATTAAATAACGACAAGGAAATATATCTCAGGCAGTGAGGCGTTGTACAGTGATACCCTTGCAATACACCCTTTCGACGGGGCACCCGTTTGGGTAAGTTGAAAAGAAAAACAGCCGAGTGAAGTGCATAAAGGTGTTCTGTGTGTGCAAATTTCCCCTAGGTTGGAAATTGGAGGAGGCTCGTCTTCCACGACAACCAGCTGCAGGTCATAGAAATTCGCCGGAGCTTTGGGACGTCGCCTTGGAGCAATTCGGCGAGCCAGAGAGGAGAGGCCAGCTAGTGCCCCGCAGACGGCAGCCGCGACGGTTTGTTTTATCGCTCCGCGTATGCGTCCATACCCCGCGCGTAGGAGGAAGCAGAGAGGAACAAGTGTTCGGCTGTTAGTGGCTGATCGAAGTTGAAATTGTCACAGAGATCTAGCCTGGTCCAAAAGAAACAAAAAAAAAATAGCAAGAATAAGACAAAAAAAAAAACAACGTAACACAGTCATATGCTCTAAGCAGTTTTACCCGGGTTATTTCATTGTCCCTCTTCATTTAGGCTTTTTGATCTCTTTATCCCTTTCCCTTTTTCTCCACCTAACTTTGCCGCTGAGGGCGAGCCCCCACATACCGGTGCTCGATAAGCGCCGGTGTTCCGCAAAAAGGAATGCGAGACTGAGCGCAGAGGAATGCGGAGAGATAAGAGAGATACAAATTCACAGTAAAATTAGCTCGATCTGCCTGAGCCACTCGGTCGTCGTCTCACTTTTTTTTGGTGTGTGCGAATTGTGTGTGTTCTCTTTTTTTTAACTTTTCAGAAACCCAAGTCGGAAGCGCTTCGTCGATGGTGGTTCCTATAAGTGGTTTTAATTAAACAAATAAATTATCTTCCATTTTTTTGTGTGGCGAAGGCTCTGAAGGTTCGTCACGGGAGCACACCCAATTAGTGGGATGAAAAGAGAGGTCATCGGAAAGTCGTAGATAATTGCTCTCCTCTTGATTCTTTTCCCTACGTCTCTCGCGTATTACACCTTCCCTTTTGATGGATCGATATGCCAGCGAATGCTCAGATTAAAATTTCTTACATTTCTTTTGTTTTCATTCCTATTCAAATTATCTGTTCTCAAACATATCTAATCTAAGCTTCTTACTTGTTTACATTACTTCACTCTATTTTATTTAAAATTAAGTCGTAGCCAATACTCGGGGAAGGGAGAAACTAATGTTTAAACTTAATTACAAGGGATCAAGAATTTTAGTCATAAGCAATGAATAAATGTTTATAATGTGTGAGTAGAAGCAATAGTGTTTGATCTCCTGCAGCAAGCCCCTGTAGGTCCCCCATAATATAAGGGGTCTTGTAGCAAATCATATGTTATCGGGCACAACAAGACCAAGGTAGGGTGGGCGAACATCACTCCTCATGAACAGCTGAGGAATTCTTGTCGTTGTCCGTTCACCAGTGCAGTCATTGTCTTTCGTTTTAGGTGTTGTGCTTTCCGTCCGGTTTCAAATGGCTTAGTGACACGCATTAAATGTAAAATAATAATAGGGTAGGCCTCGGCTTAGGAGCAAAATACATAAGAACACCACACTCGTGGCCGACGAGCCGGTAGCCGGAAAATTGACAGCGTGCCGCTCCAAGCTGAGAGGACCATCTCGCCTACATCGTGGTTGCACGTTACAGTATTCGGAATGAATTCAATTTATTCTTCATAAACTTATTTAGCCTAAAGTACACAATGTTCTTGGTTGAGTTCTGTCGCTAAGGGCAGCGGCAGAACGGGATCATGTAGCATGCCATATGTATGTGTATATTTATGTTTGTAAGAATGTATATGCAGAAGGCATATACATTGGAATGCTCATTTGGCCACTTGGAATATATTGCCGACACTGCAGTTCTCACGCTGCAGGCCAGTCCACATATAAGGGACTGATCGTATTACGGCTCTTGAGTGTGGCTATGTTACGTAAACATTGCGACAAAGTGTCTTTATGTTTATGAGCGTAATACTCTCCATTAACTTTGGGCATATGCCCACTTGACATATTGCATACACTACAATACGGTGGGCATATGCTTATTTGGCATACAACATACTACACCGCAACTATATGGCACTTGCACTTATAGAGAACACTTTCTTATCCAGCTAATGCACGAATATTGAACCACCGCAATTATATACCACCCACGCTCCAGGAAATGTTGCAGGATCGCATATTTTGGGCACAAGCACCAATTGGCAATATAGCCCCAAAAAAAGTTGAACCCCGCAACTCTATGGCACCTGCACTTATATAGAACCCATCCCTATCTAGCCGTTGCACGTATATTGAACCACCGCACCTATATAGCTCCCACGTTGCAGAAAATGTGGCAGGATCGCATATTTTGGGCACAAAAACCAATTTGGCAATATAGCCCCAAAAAAAGTTGAATCCCGCAACTATATGGCACCTGCACTTATATAGAACCTTTCCCTATCCAGCTGTTGCACGTATATTGAACCACCGCACCTATATAGCACCCACGCTCCAGAAAATGTGGCAGGATCGCACATCTTGGGCATTAGCACCAATATGGCACCATACCCCCAAAAAAGTGTAACCTCCGCAACTATATGGCACCTGCACTTATATAGACCCCTTCCCTATCTAGCACTTGCATGTACATTGAACCACCGCACCTATATAGCACCCACGCTCTAGGAAATGTGGCAGTATCGCACATTTTGGGCACAAGCACCAATATGGAAATACAGCCCCAAAAAAGTTGAACCCCGCAACTATATGGCACCTGCACTTATATAGAACCCTTCCCTATCTAGCACTTGCATGTATATTGAACCACCGCACCTATATAGCACCCACGCTCCAGGAAATGTGGCAGGATCGCACATTTTGGGCACAAGCACCAATTATGGCAATATAGCCCCAAAAAAGTTGAACCCCGCAACTATATGGCACCTGCACTTATATAGAACCCTTCCCTATCTAGCACTTGCATGTATATTGAACCACCGCACCTATATAGCACCCACGCTCAGGAAATGTGGCAGGATCGCACATTTTGGGCACAAGCACCAATATGGCAATATAGCCCCAAAAAAGTTGAACCCCGCAACTATATGGCACCTGCACTTATATAGAACCCTTCCCTATCTAGCACTTGCATGTATATTGAACCACCGCACCTATATAGCACCCACGCTCCAGGAAATGTGGCAGGATCGCACATTTTGGGCACAAGCACCAATTGGCAATATAGCCCCAAAAAAAGTTGAACCCCGCAACTATATGGCACCTGCACTTATATAGACCCCTTCCCTATCTAGCACTTGCATGTATATTGAACCACCGCACCTATATAGCACCCACGCTCCAGGAAATGTGGCAGGATCGCACATTTTGGGCATAAGCACCAATATTGGCAATATAGCCCCAAAAAAAGTTGAACCCCGCAACTATATGGCACCTGCACTTATATAGACCCCTTCCCTATCTAGCACTTGCATGTATATTGAACCACCGCACCTATATAGCACCCACGCTCCAGGAAATGTTGCAGGATCGCATATTTTGGGCATAAGCACCAATTGGCAATATAGCCCCAAAAAAAGTTGAACCCCGCAACTATATGGCACCTGCACTTATATAGACCCCTTCCCTATCTAGCTACTTGCACTGTATATTGAACCACCGCACCTATATAGCACCCACGCTCCAGGAAATGTGGCAGGATCGCACATTTTGGGCACAAGCACCAATTTGGCAATATAGCCCCAAAAAAAGTTGAACCCCGCAACTATATGGCACCTGCACTTATATAGAACCTTTCCCTATCCAGCTGTTACACGTATATAGAACCACCGCACCTATATAGCACCCACGCTCCAGGAAATGTGGCAGGATCGCACATCTTGGGCATTAGCACCAATATGGCACCATAGCCCCAAAAAAGTGTAACCTCCGCAACTATATGGCACCTGCACTTATATAGACCCCTTCCCTATCTAGCACTTGCATGTACATTGAACCACCGCACCTATATAGCACCCACGCTCCTGGAAATGTGGCAGTATCGCATATTTTGGGCACAAGCACCAATATGGCAATACAGTCCCAAAAAAAGTTGAACCCCGCAACTATATGGCACCTGCACTTATATAGAACCCTTCCCTATCTAGTTGTTGCACGTATATTGAACCACCGCACCTATATAGCACCCACGCTCTAGGAAATGTTGCAGTATCGCACATTTTGGGCACAAGCACCAATATGGAAATACAGCCCCAAAAAAAGTTGAACCCCGGAACTATATGGCACCTGCACTTGTATAGAACCCATCCCTATCTAGCTGTTGCACGTATATTGAACCACCGCACCTGTATAGCACCCACGTTGCAGGAAATGTGGCAGGATCGCATATTTTGGGCACAAGCACCATTTTGGCAATATAGCCCCAAAAAAAGTTGAATCCCGCAACTATATGGCACCTGCATTTATATAGAACCTTTCCCTATCCAGCTGTTGCACGTATATTGAACCACCGCACCTATATAGCACCCACGCTCCAGGAAATGAGGCAGGATCGCACATCTTGGGCACTAGCACCAATATGGCACCATAGCCCCAAAAAAGTGGAACCTCCGCAACTATATGGCACTTGCACTTATAGAGAACACTTTCTTATCCAGCTAATGCACGAGTATTGAACCACCGCAATTATATACCACCCACGCTCCAGGAAATGTTGCAGGATCGCATATTTGGGCCTAAGCACCAATATGGCAATACAGCCACAAAAATAGTTGAACCCTGCAACTTTATGGCACCTGCACTGATATAGACCCCATCCCTATCCAGCTGTTGCACGTATATTGAACCACCGCACCTATATAGCACCCACGCTCCAGGAAATGTTGCAGGATCGCATATTTTGGGCACAAGCACCAATTTGGCAATATAGCCCCAAAAAAAGTTGAACCCCGCAACTCTATGGCACCTGCACTTATATAGAACCCACCCCTATCTAGCTGTTGCACGTATATTGAACCACCGCACCTGTATAGCGCCCACGTTGCAGGAAATGTGGCAGGATCGCATATTTTGGGCACAAGCACCAATTTGGCAATATAGCCCCAAAAAAAGTTGAATCCCCGCAACTATATGGCACCTGCACTTATATAGAACCTTTCCCTATCCAGCTGTTGCACGTATAATGAACCACCGCACCTATATAGCACCCACGCTCCAGGAAATGTGGCAGGATCGCACATCTTGGGCATTAGCACCAATATGGCACCATAGCCCCAAAAAAAGTGTAACCTCCGCAACTATATGGCACCTGCACTTATATAGACCCCTTCCCTATCTAGCACTTGCATGTACATTGAACCACCGCACCTATATAGCACCCACGCTCTAGGAAATGTGGCAGGATCGCACATTTTGGGCATAAGCACCAATATGGCAATACAGCCCCAAAAAAAGTTGAACCCCGCAACTATATGGCACCTGCACTTATATAGACCCCATCCCTATCCAGCTGTTGCACGTATATTGAACCACCGCACCTATATAGTACCCAAGCTCCAGGAAATGTTGCAGGGTCGCATATTTTGGGCATAAGCACCAATATGGCAATACAGCCCCAAAAAAAGTTGAACCCCGCAACTCTATGGCACCTGCACTTATATAGAACCCACCCCTATCTAGCTGTTGCACGTATATTGAACCACCGCACCTGTATAGCGCCCACGTTGCAGGAAATGTGGCAGGATCGCATATTTTGGGCACAAGCACCAATATGGAAATACAGCCCCAAAAAAAGTTGAACCCCGCAACTATATGGCACCTGCACTTATATAGAACACTTCCCTATCTAGCACTTGCATGTATATTGAACCACCGCACCTATATAGCACCCACGCTCCAGGAAATGTGGCAGGATCGCACATTTTGGGCATAAGCACCAATATGGCAATATAGCCCCAAAAAAAGTTGAACCCCGCAACTATATGGCACCTGCACTTATATAGAACACTTCCCTATCTAGCACTTGCATGTATATTGAACCACCGCACCTATATAGCACCCACGCTCCAGGAAATGTTGCAGGATCGCACATTTTGGGCACAAGCACCAATTTGGCAATATAGCCCCAAAAAAAGTTGAACCCCGCAACTATATGGCACCTGCACTTATATAGAACCCTTCCCTATCTAGCACTTGCATGTATATTGAACCACCGCACCTATATAGCACCCACGCTCCAGGAAATGTTGCAGGATCGCACATTTTGGGCACAAGCACCAATTGGCAATACAGCCACAAAAAAAGTTGAACCCCGCAACTATATGGCACCTGCACTTATATAGACCCCTTCCCTATCTAGCACTTGCATGTACATTGAACCACCGCACCTACATAGCACCCACGCTCTAGGAAATGTGGCAGGATCGCACATTTTGGGCACAAGCACCAATTTGGCAATATAGCCCCAAAAAATGTTGAACCCCGCAACTATATGGAACCTGCACTTATATAGAACACTTTCCTATCTAGCACTTGCATGTATATTGAACCACCGCACCTATATAGCACCCACGCTCCAGGAAATGTGGCAGGATCGCACATTTCGGGCACAAGCACCAATTTGGCAATATAGCCCAAAAAAATGTTGAGCCCCGCAACTATATGGCACCTGCACTTATACAGAACACTTCCCTATCTAGCACTTGCATGTATATTGAACCACCGCACCTATATAGCACCCACACTCCAGGAAATGTGGCAGGATCGCACATTTGGCACAAGCACCAATTTGGAAATATAGCCCCAAAAAAAGTTGAACCCCGCAACTATATGGCACCTGCACTTATACAGAACACTTCCCTATCTAGCACTTGCATGTATATTAAACCACCGCACCTATATAGCACCCACACTTCAGGAAATGTTGCAGGATCGCATATTTTGGCATAAGCACCAATATGGCAATACAGCCCCAAAAAAAGTTGAACCCCGCAACTATATGGCACCTGCACTTATATAGACCCCTTCCCTATCTAGCACTTGCATGTACATTGAACCACCGCACCTATATAGCACCCACGCTCTAGGAAATGTGGCAGGATCGCACATTTTGGGCACAAGCACCAATTTGGCAATATAGCCCCAAAAAATGTTGAACCCCGCAACTATATGGCACCTGCACTTACATAGAACACTTTCCTATCTAGCACTTGCATGTATATTGAACCACCGCACCTATATAGCACCCACGCTCCAGGAAATGTGGCAGGATCGCACATTTCGGGCACAAGCACCAATTTGGCAATATAGCCCCAAAAAAAGTTGAACCCCGCAACTATATGGCACCTGCACTTATATAGAACCCTTCCCTATCTAGCTGTTGCACGTATATTGAACCACCGCACCTATATAGCACCCACGCTCCAGGAAATGTGGCAGGATCGCACATTTTGGGCACAAGCACCAATATGGCAATATAGCCCCAAAAAAAGTTGAACCCCGCAACTATATGGCACCTGCACTTATATAGAACACTTCCCTATCTAGCACTTGCATGTATATTGAACCACCGCACCTATATAGCACCCACACTCCAGGAAATGTGGCAGGATCGCACATTTTGGGCACAAGCACCAATTTGGCAATATAGCCCCAAAAAAAGTTGAACCCCGCAACTATATGGCACCTGCACTTATACAGAACACTTCCCTATCTAGCACTTGCATGTATATTGAACCACCGCACCTATATAGCACCCACAGTTCAGGAAATGTTGCAGGATCGCATATTTTGGGCATAAGCACCAATATGGCAATACAGCCCCAAAAAAAGTTGAACCCCGCAACTATATGGCACCTGCACTTATATAGACCCCTTCCCTATCTAGCACTTGCATGTACATTGAACCACCGCACCTATATAGCACCCACGCTCTAGGAAATGTGGCAGGATCGCACATTTTGGGCACAAGCACCAATTTGGCAATATAGCCCCAAAAAAAGTTGAACCCCGCAACTATATGGCACCTGCACTTATATAGAACACTTCCCTATCTAGCACTTGCATGTATATTGAACCACCGCACCTATATAGCACCCACGCTCCAGGAAATGTGGCAGGATCGCACATTTTGGGCACAAGCACCAATTTGGCAATATAGCCCCAAAAAAAGTTGAACCCCGCAACTATATGGCACCTGCACTTATATAGAACCCTTCCCTATCTAGCTGTTGCACGTATATTGAACCACCGCACCTATATAGCACCCACGCTCCAGGAAATGTGGCAGGATCGCACATTTTGGGCACCAGCACCAATATGGCAATATAGCCCCAAAAAAAGTTGAATCCCGCAACTATATGGCACCTGCACTTATACAGAACACTTCCCTATCTAGCACTTGCATGTATATTGAACCACCGCACCTATATAGCACCCACGCTCCTAGGAAATGTTGCAGGATCGCACATTTTGGGCACAAGCACCAATTTGGCAATATAGCCCCAAAAAAAGTTGAACCCCGCAACTATATGGCACCTGCACTTATATAGAACACTTCCCTATCTAGCACTTGCATGTATATTGAACCACCGCACCTATATAGCACCCACGCTCCAGGAAATGTGGCAGGATCGCACATTTTGGGCACAAGCACCAATTTGGCAATATAGCCCCAAAAAAAGTTGAACCCCGCAACTATATGGCACCTGCACTTATACAGAACACTTCCCTATCTAGCACTTGCATGTATATTGAACCACCGCACCTATATAGCACCCACACTTCAGGAAATGTTGCAGGATCGCATATTTTGGGCATAAGCACCAATATGGCAATACAGCCCCAAAAAAAGTTGAACCCCGCAACTATATGGCACCTGCACTTATATAGACCCCTTCCCCTATCTAGCACTTGCATGTACATTGAACCACCGCACCTATATAGCACCCACGCTCTAGGAAATGTGGCAGGATCGCACATTTTGGGCACAAGCACCAATTTGGCAATATAGCCCCAAAAAAATGTTAACCCCGCAACTATATGGCACCAGCACTTATATAGAACACTTCCCTATCTAGCACTTGCATGTATATTGAACCCCCGCACCTATATAGCACCCACGCTCCAGGAAATGTGGCAGGATCGCACATTTTGGACACAAGCACCAATTTGGCAATATAGCCCCAAAAAAAGGTGAACCCCGCAACTATATGGCACCTGCACTTATATAGAACACTTCCCTATCTAGCACTTGCATGTACATTGAATCACCGCACCTATATAGCACCCACGCTCTAGGAAATGTGGCAGGATCGCACATTTTGGGCATAAGCACCAATATGGCAATACAGCCCCAAAAAAAGTTGAACCCCGCAACTATATGGCACCTGCACTTATATAGACCCCTTCCCTATCTAGCACTTGCATGTACATTGAACCACCGCACCTATATAGCACCCACGCTCTAGGAAATGTGGCAGGATCGCACATTTTGGGCACAAGCACCAATTTGGCAATATAGCCCCAAAAAAAGTTGAACCCCGCAACTATATGGCACCTGCACTTATATAGACCCCTTCCCTATCTAGCACTTGCATGTACATTGAACCACCGCACCTATATAGCACCCACGCTCTAGGAAATGTGGCAGGATCGCACATTTTGGGCACAAGCACCAATTTGGCAATATAGCCCCAAAAAATGTTGAACCCCGCAACTATATGGCACCTGCACTTATATAGAACACTTCCTATCTAGCACTTGCATGTATATTGAACCACCGCACCTATATAGCACCCACGCTCCAGGAAATGTGGCAGGATCGCACATTTTGGGCACAAGCACCAATTTGGCAATATAGCCCCAAAAAAAGTTGAACCCCGCAACTATATGGCACCTGCACTTATATAGAACCCTTCCCTATCTAGCACTTGCATGTATATTGAACCACCGCACCTATATAGCACCCACGCTCCAGGAAATGTGGCAGGATCGCACATTTTGGGCACAAGCACCAATTTGGCAATATAGCCCCAAAAAAAGTTGAACCCCGCAACTATATGGCACCTGCACTTATATAGAACACTTCCCTATCTAGCACTTGCATGTATATTGAACCACCGCACCTATATAGCACCCACGCTCCAGGAAATGTTGCAGGATCGCACATTTTGGGCACAAGCACCAATTTGGCAATATAGCCCCAAAAAAAGTTGAACCCCGCAACTATATGGCACCTGCACTTATATAGAACACTTCCCTATCTAGCACTTGCATGTATATTGAACCACCGCACCTATATAGCACCCACGCTCCAGGAAATGTTGCAGGATCGCACATTTTGGGCACAATGCACCAATTTGGCAATATAGCCCCAAAAAAAGTTGAACCCCGCAACTATATGGCACCTGCACTTATATAGACCCCTTCCCTATCTAGCACTTGCATGTATATTGAACCACCGCACCTATATAGCACCCACGCTCCAGGAAATGTGGCAGGATCGCACATTTTGGGCACAAGCACCAATTTGGCAATATAGCCCCAAAAAAAGTTGAACCCCGCAACTATATGGCACCTGCACTTATATAGAACACTTCCCTATCTAGCACTTGCATGTATATTGAACCACCGCACCTATATAGCACCCACGCTCCAGGAAATGTGGCAGGATCGCACATTTTGGGCACAAGCACCAATTTGGCAATATAGCCCCAAAAAAAGTTGAACCCCGCAACTATATGGCACCATGCACTTATACAGAACACCTTCCCTATCTAGCACTTGCATGTATATTGGACCACCGCACATATATAGCACCCACACTTCAGGAAATGTTGCAGGATCGCATATTTTGGGCATAAGCACCAATATGGCAATACAGCCCCAAAAAAAGTTGAACCCCGCAACTATATGGCACCTGCACTTATATAGACCCCTCACCTATCTAGCACTTGCATGTACATTGAACCACCGCACCTATATAGCACCCACGCTCTAGGAAATGTGGCAGTATCGCACATTTTGGGCACAAGCACCAATTTGGCAATATAGCCCCAAAAAAAGTTGAACCCCGCAACTATATGGCACCTGCAATTATATAGAACACTTCCCTATCTAGCACTTGAATGTATATTGAACCACCGCACCTATATAGCACCCACGCTCCAGGAAATGTGGCAGGATCGCACATTTTGGGCACAAGCACCAATTTGGCAATATAGCCCCAAAAAAAGTTGAACCCCGCAACTATATGGCACCAGCACTTATACAGAACACTTCCCTATCTAGCACTTGCATGTATATTGAACCACCGCACCTATATAGCACCCACACTTCAGGAAATGTTGCAGGATCGCATATTTTGGGCATAAGCACCAATATGGCAATACAGCCCCAAAAAAAGTTGAACCCCGCAACTATATGGCACCTGCACTTATATAGACCCCTTCCCTATCTAGCACTTGCATGTACATTGAACCACCGCACCTATATAGCACCCACGCTCTAGGAAATGTGGCAGGATCGCACATTTTGGGCACAAGCACCAATTTGGCAATATAGCCCCAAAAAAAGTTGAACCCCGCAACTATATGGCACCTGCACTTATATAGAACACTTCCCTATCTAGCACTTGCATGTATATTGAACCACCGCACCTATATAGCACCCACGCTCCAGGAAATGTGGCAGGATCGCACATTTGGGCACAAGCACCAATTTGGCAATATAGCCCCAAAAAAATGTTGAGCCCCGCAACTATATGGCACCTGCACTTATACAGAACACTTCCCTATCTAGCACTTGCATGTATATTGAACCACCGCACCTATATAGCACCCACGCTCCAGGAAATGTTGCAGGATCGCATATTTTGGGCATAAGCACCAATATGGCAATACAGCCCCAAAAAAAGTTGAACCCCGCAACTATATGGCACCTGCACTTATATAGACCCCTTCCCTATCTAGCACTTGCATGTACATTGAACCACCGCACCTATATAGCACCCACGCTCTAGGAAATGTGGCAGGATCGCACATTTTGGGCACAAGCACCAATTTGGCAATATAGCCCCAAAAAAAGTTGAACCCCGCAACTATATGGCACCTGCACTTATATAGAACACTTCCCTATCTAGCACTTGCATGTATATTGAACCACCGCACCTATATAGCACCCACGCTCCAGGAAATGTGGCAGGATCGCACATTTTGGGCACAAGCACCAATTTGGCAATATAGCCCCAAAAAAAGTTGAACCCCGCAACTATATGGCACCTGCACTTATATAGAACACTTCCCTATCTAGCACTTGAATGTATATTGAACCACCGCACCTATATAGCACCCACGCTCCAGGAAATGTGGCAGGATCGCACATTTTGGGCACAAGCACCAATTTGGCAATATAGCCCCAAAAAAAGTTGAACCCCGCAACTATATGGCACCTGCACTTATACAGAACACTTCCCTATCTAGCACTTGCATGTATATTGAACCACCGCACCTATATAGCACCCACACTTCAGGAAATGTTGCAGGATCGCATATTTTGGGCATAAGCACCAATATGGCAATACAGCCCCAAAAAAAGTTGAACCCCGCAACTATATGGCACCTGCACTTATATAGACCCCTTCCCTATCTAGCACTTGCATGTACATTGAACCACCGCACCTATATAGCACCCACGCTCTAGGAAATGTGGCAGGATCGCACATTTTGGGCACAAGCACCAATTTGGCAATATAGCCCCAAAAAAAGTTGAACCCCGCAACTATATGGCACCTGCACTTATATAGAACACTTCCCTATCTAGCACTTGCATGTATATTGAACCCCCGCACCTATATAGCACCCACGCTCCAGGAAATGTGGCAGGATCGCACATTTTGGGCACAAGCACCAATTTGGCAATATAGCCCCAAAAAAAGTTGAACCCCGCAACTATATGGCACCTGCACTTATATAGAACACTTCCCTATCTAGCACTTGCATGTATATTGAACCACCGCACCTATATAGCACCCACACTTCAGGAAATGTGGCAGGATCGCACATTTTGGGCATAAGCACCAATATGGCAATACAGCCCCAAAAAAAGTTGAACCCCGCAACTATATGGCACCTGCACTTATATAGACCCCTTCCCTATCTAGCACTTGCATGTACATTGAACCACCGCACCTATATAGCACCCACGCTCTAGGAAATGTGGCAGGATCGCACATTTTGGGCACAAGCACCAATTTGGCAATATAGCCCCAAAAAAAGTTGAACCCCGCAACTATATGGCACCTGCACTTATATAGAACCCTTCCCTATCTAGCACTTGCATGTATATTGAACCACCGCACCTATATAGCACCCACGCTCCAGGAAATGTGGCAGGATCGCACATTTTGGGCACAAGCACCAATTTGGCAATATAGCCCCAAAAAAAGTTGAACCCCGCAACTATATGGCACCTGCACTTATATAGAACACTTCCCTATCTAGCACTTGCATGTATATTGAACCACCGCACCTATATAGCACCCACGCTCCAGGAAATGTGGCAGGATCGCACATTTTGGGCACAAGCACCAATTTGGCAATATAGCCCCAAAAAAAGTTGAACCCCGCAACTATATGGCACCTGCACTTATATAGAACCCTTCCCTATCTAGCACTTGCATGTATATTGAACCACCGCACCTATATAGCACCCACGCTCCAGGAAATGTGGCAGGATCGCACATTTTGGGCACAAGCACCAATTTGGCAATATAGCCCCAAAAAAAGTTGAACCTCGCAACTATATGGCACCTGCACTTATACAGAACACTTCCCTATCTAGCACTTGCATGTATATTGAACCACCGCACCTATATAGCACCCACGCTCCAGGAAATGTTGCAGGATCGCACATTTTGGGCATAAGCACCAATATGGCAATATAGCCCCAAAAAAAGTTGAACCCCGCAACTATATGGCACCTGCACTTATATAGAACCCTTCCCTATCTAGCACTTGCATGTATATTGAACCACCGCACCTATATAGCACCCACGCTCCAGGAAATCTTGCAGGATCGCACATTTTGGGCACATGCACCAATTTGGCAATATAGCCCCAAAAAAAGTTGAACCCCGCAACTATATGGCACCTGCACTTATATAGACCCCTTCCCTATCTAGCACTTGCATGTACATTGAACCACCGCACCTATATAGCACCCACGCTCTAGGAAATGTATCAGTATCGCACATTTTGGGCACAAGCACCAATTTGGCAATATAGCCCCAAAAAAAGTTTAACCCCGCAACTATATGGCACCTGCAATTATATAGAACACTTCCCTATCTAGCACTTGAATGTATATTGAACCACCGCACATATAAGTTAACAACTAAGCATATAATATGAACTCTCTCTGTCATACATTGTTATTTCTAAGTACGCAGCAGGTAATCATAAGTATTTGGTTGCCCTCAGCAAACAATGCTGACGCGCTGCCAAGAATTCTGCACACAGCAAGTGAAAACGGTCACCCGTGCTGTTTGCGGAAGAGTGTTGAGTCGGCATGCCGACTCTGGGGTATGGCGCGATGCATTGACTTCGTAGGGTAAGCTTAAGCAAAGACATTTCTGTAAAGTCAGTCTCAGTTCAGATCGCATTCTAATAAGACGAACGATTAAAGCTCCGGCACTGTCGTAAATAAAATTCAGTGTGTTATCAATTATAGTTGGGAAAGTCCCACAACATAATTATCATTGATCCCGTTTCGCTCGCCGGATCCATCACACAACATAATCATCATTGATCCAGTTTCAATCGCCGGATCCACCGTTACCTCATCAAAGGAAGAGGCCACTATCGCCAGCTAATTACCCACATAGCGTCGCTGATCATCGAGATAACGGCGGTAGACTTAATTGGCGCCCAACCAATACATAAGAACCCATACCATGTAAGTTCATAAGTGATTTCAGTTTGAAGAAATTGTTCACGAAAAAAAATAAAGATAAACTGTAAAGTAAAGTAAATATTGCTGCCTTCTTCTACCAGCATTTCATTCCTTTAAATCATTGCATACTTTTATTAAAATTGTTGCATACTTTTACCAGCGTTCCTGGTCAATAAAACTTTGCATACTTTCGGCGGCATTATATTTTCTGCTGCATACCCTTAACAATTTTTATAATAAATATTGCATACCCCAAGATACACCAGTTTCTACTATTGCCAACAGTTTTACCTGCCGATCTTTCTCGATCGGCCTAAGTTTCGAAAAGTGCCAACCATAAACCAATGAGTTGGAATTATAGGGAGAAAAAACCTGAATTTAATAGTTCCGATAGTGAGGAGGGGGGAATCAATTGCTCAATAAATCCTACCCCTGCAGATATCGTTGTAACTGAAAAAATGGAGCTGGCTCAAGTTCAGACTCTCATCAGGCAAGCCTTAGCGGAACAAGAAAGGCAGTTTCAAGCACAAATAACCGCTTTAGCTTCACGGGTGCAGAGTTTGCAGGTCGAAGCGCCGCAAATTGTCACATACGAGAAAATATCCGTCGATCCTGACGCCAAATGCGACATTCCCTTAGACATTATTAAATCTGTGCCGGATTTCTCCGGTGTACAGGATGAGTATGTAGCGTGGAGGCAAGCAGCCATCTACGCATACGAGTTATTCAAGGGCTTTCCAAAGAGCACGGCGCATTACCAAGCGGTAGCAATCATTAGGAACAAAATCAAAGGCCCAGCTGGAGCCTTACTAGTGTCTCACAACACTGTCCTAAATTTCGATGCAATACTAGCTAGGCTAGATTGCACATACTCGGATAAAACATCCTTGCGCTTGTTGAGACAGTGTTTGGAGTTAGTTACGCAGGGCGAAATGTCCCTGATGCAATACTACGATGACGTCGAAAAGAAGCTCACTCTCGTAACTAACAAAATTGTAATGTCTCATGACCAAGAAGGCGCCGATTTGCTCAATCGGGAGGTCAGAGACGACGCCTTGCACGCCTTTATCTCCGGTCTTAGGAAGCCGTTGAGAGCGGTTGTGTTCCCTGCGCAACCAAAAGATCTACCATCCGCACTGGCTCTGGCCAGGGAAGCTGAGGCTAGCATTGAAAGAAGCATGTTTGCGAACTCTTACGCTAAAGCCTTGCAAGACCGAGCGCAAATTGCCGAAACTAACAAAAACCGTGCCCAAGGCAGACAAACCAAGTTTAACAAAGATGAGCAAAATCAGGAGAGAAATCCCCATTTTGTAAAACGCCAAAAGGGCGGTCCCCAGCCTCAGGCCCCTAAAGACAATCAATCCGAAGCTCCACAGCCCATGGAAGTTGACTCTTCCTCCAGATTTAGACAAAAAACCGACTACAGCAGGCGTCAGACTTACGAGTCCAACGCAGCAAAACGCAAGAATTCGTCAGAGCGTTCAACAGGTCAAAGACGGCAACGCATTAACAATGTGGTACAATCAGACTCCAAAGAGGCCGTAACAGAATTCGAGAAGGCGGCCAAAGAGGCAGTTGAAGAATTAGAGAGTGAGAACGAGTACGCACCTGGTGACGACTCAATTAATTTTTTAGGGAACACTCCCGGCTTCCGTACATTCAACGACGGTTGGCTGGGAGAACTCTGAAGATGTTAATTGACACTGGCGCGGCAAAGAATTATGTGAAGCCCTTAACAGAGCTAAAGGCCATAACGCCGGTCGCCAAGTCATTCTCGGTAAACTCGATCCACGGGTCTACCGAAATCAAGCGCAAGTGCTTGATGAATATTTTCCAGCATACCTCCCCGTTTTTTCTCCTCGATACCCTAAGTTCTTTCGACGCCATCATAGGCTTCGACTTGCTAACACAAGCCGGAGTCAAATTGAACTTGGCAAAAAACACTCTGGAATACCAGGGTACATCTGAAAAACTCCAGTACTATCAATGTGCCGATGTGAACTTCACCGATGTCAACGACATCGTTGTCCCTCCGTCCGTAAAGAAAGAGTTCAGGGACATGATACTCAGAAACAAAAGAGCCTTCTCAAATGCAGATGAAGCTCTCCCTTTTAATACTGCTGTCATCGCTACAATCCGAACAGTGGACGACGAGCCTGTGTATTCAAGATACCCGAGTCTCATGGGTGTTTCTGACTTCATAAACAAAGAAGTCAAACAATTACTGGACGATGGCATAATCAGGCCCTCCAGATCGCCTTACAACAGCCCAACATGGGTGGTTGATAAAAAAGGCACTGACTCATACGGTAACCCAAAAAAAAGGTTGGTAATCGATTTCAGGAAACTGAACGAAAAAACCATACCGGACCGCTATCCCATGCCAAGCATCCCCATGATTTTAGCGAATCTAGGGAAGGCGAAATACTTCACTACCCTCGACTTAAAGTCTGGGTACCACCAAATCTACCTTGCGGAGCATGACCGCGAAAAGACTTCGTTTTCAGTAAGCAGCGGCAAGTACGAGTTCTGTCGGCTTCCGTTTGGCCTGCGCAATGCAAGCAGCATATTCCAAAGGGCAATAGACGATATCCTGAGGGAACATATAGGAAAGATTTGCTTTGTCTATGTAGACGACGTCATAATTTTTTCTAAAAACGAAACGGAGCATATTCAACACATCAACACTGTGTTAAAATGTCTAATCGACGCCAACATGCGTGTAGGCCCTGAAAAGACTCAATTCTTCAAGGAAAGTATTGAATTCCTGGGTTTCATTGTTACCAAAGACGGAGCAACATCCGATCCCAAAAAGGTTAAAGCCATTCAGGACTTCCCTGAACCCAAAAGTGTCTACAGCGTTAGGTCATTCTTGGGGTTAGCTAACTACTATAGGGTCTTTATTAAGGACTTTGCCGCTATAGCGCGCCCAATATCAGACATACTTAAAGGGGAAAATGGTTCAGTGAGTAGGCACGTATCAAAGAAAATCCCTGTTGAATTTAATGAAACTCAACGCGATGCATTTCACCGTCTGCGAAACATTTTGGCATCAGAAGATGTCATGCTAATGTACCCAGACTTCCAGAAACCGTTCGATTTAACCACTGATGCTTCGGCCAGTGGAATTGGCGCGGTTCTTTCCCAAGGCAATAGGCCAATAACAATGATTTCTCGCGCCTTAAAACAGGCCGAACAAAACTATGCCACCAACGAAAGAGAGTTGCTGGCCGTTGTGTGGGCTTTAGGCAGATTGCAGAACTTTCTGTACGGTTCCAGGGAAATTAACATTTTCACGGACCACCAGCCGCTCACGTTCGCTGTGTCGGACAAGAACACGAATTCTAAGATTAAAAGATGGAAATCTTACATCGACCAGCACAATGCCAAAATGTTTTATAAACCGGGCAAAGAGAATCTGGTGGCGGATGCCCTTTCAAGGCAAAACGTTAATGCTTTGCAAGATGGGCCCCGTTCGGACGCTGCAACCGTTCACAGCGAAATTTCCCTGACCTACACAGTCGAGACAACAGACAAACCTTTGAATTGTTTTAGGAACCAGATTGTTCTAGAGGAATCGCGTTTCCCGCTAAAGCGAAACCTGTTGCTGTTTCGCAGCAAAACACGCCACTTGATCAGTTACACTGACAAGAGCTCAATTCTCAAAACTCTCAAAGAAGTTGTGAATTCTGGAGTCGTTAATGCAATACATTGCGACCTCCCCACGTTGGCAAGTTTCCAACACGACCTGATTTTGCATTTCCCTGCCACCCAATTCAGGCACTGTAAAAATCTTGTGCAAGATATAACGGACAAAAACGAGCAGTTAGAAGTCATCACTGCCGAGCACAATCGAGCGCACAGAGCAGCTCAGGAAAACATCAAACAAGTACTTCGTGACTATTATTTTCCCAATATGGCCACTTTGGCCAAAGAAGTGGTTGCAAACTGCAGGGTTTGCACTAAAGCCAAGTACGATAGGCACCCGAAGAAACAGGAACTCGGGGAAACGCCTATACCAAGTTATACTGGCGAAATGTTGCATATCGACATTTTCTCAACAGACAAGAAACAATTCTTAACCTGCGTAGACAAGTTCTCCAAATTTGCAGCCGTCCAACCGATATTATCCAGAACAATAATCGATGTCACAAGCCCTCTACTGCAAATTATTAACCTTTTCCCCGATACTAAGACAATTTATTGCGATAACGAGGCGGCCTTCAATTCCGAGACCATCACTTCGATGCTCCGAAACGCCTACGGCATTTGCGTTGTGAATGCAGCTCCGCTTCACAGCACCTCAAACGGCCAGGTGGAGCGCTTTCATAGCACCCTGACCGAAATTGCGAGATGCCTCAAACTAGACAAGAAAATCAGCGACACTACAGAATTAATTTTAAAGGCTACGATAGAGTACAACAAAAGTTTACACTCAGTAACCCGAGAGAAACCAATTGAGGTCGTTCATGCAGTAGCTCATGTTCGTCGCGAGAACGTCAAAGACAGGCTGATTAAGGCACAGCAAGACAATATCAAAAGGTGCAACGCAGCCAGACAAAACCGTGTTTTCGAGGTAGGAGAAAAGGTGTTCCAGAAGAACAACAAAAGGCTAGGGAACAAGTTAACTCCATTATGCTCAGAACAAAAGGTCGAAGCAGACCTGGGAACGTCTGTTCTCATTAAGGGGAGGGTGGTCCATAAGGACAACCTGAAATAAGTTTTCCCCACAATTAGCTAGTAAGCCAACTTAATAAACTCCGAAACTCAAAAGCAAATAAACAGACTGACGGACACTATCAATAAAATTATCAGCTCCCGCAAAGGCGATTTGGTTGACACTCCTCATTTATTCGAAACACTGCTGGCAAAAATAGAATACTGAACACGGAAATTCAAAATTTAATACTAACTATAACGCTGGCAAAAGCAAACATAGTAAATCCCACAATTCTCGACCACACCGATCTGAAATCACTTATTGAGCAAGACACCCCAATAGTAAGCTTAATAGAAGCTTCTAAGATCAAGGTCCTTCAGTCCGAGAACATTATCCACATATTAATAGCCTACCCTAAAGTTGAGTTTAGGTGCCAAAAGGTCTCCGTCTACCCCGTTTCACACCAACAAACCATTCTGCGACTCAACGAGGACACGCTGGCGGAATGCGAAAAGGACACCTCTACAGTTACTGGATGCACCGTGACTACGCATAACACCTTCTGCGAACGAGCACGGCGCGAAACCTGTGCTAGCTCCCTTCATGCTGGAAACATCGCCAACTGCCATACCCAACCCAGCCACCTGAAAGCGATAACACCTGTAGATGACGGCGTCGTGATTATCAACGAAGCGACAGCGCGCGTCCGAACAGATGATGTAGCAGAAGTGACTGTCTCAGGAACCTTCTTGATAACTTTCGAACGGTCTGCAGCTATTAATGGCACAGAATTTGTAAACTTACGCAAATCACCAAGCAAGCAGCCTGGCACCGTGAGGTCACCGCTCCTAAACATCATCGGACATGACCCGACATTAAGCATACCACTCCTGCCTCGTATGAGCATCAACAACTTGCAATCAATTCGAGATTTCAAGGAGGAAGTAACTGCGGCGGGCTCACCCAAATTCTGGTTCACGGTTGGTGCGGTCCTGAACGTCGGACTAATTGGCTCATTCGTCCTTTTCATGGTGCTAAGGAGAAAGCGAGCCACATTGAGGGTGCAGAGGGCTTTGGACAACTTTAATATGACCGAGGACGGTCATCATCCTGAGGGGGGGGTAGTTAACAACTAAGCATATAATATGAACTCTCTCTGTCATACATTGTTATTTCTAAGTACGCAGCAGGTAATCATAAGTATTTGGTTGCCCTCAGCAAACAATGCTGACGCGCTGCCAAGAATTCTGCACACAGCAAGTGAAAACGGTCACCCGTGCTGTTTGCGGAAGAGTGTTGAGTCGGCATGCCGACTCTGGGGTATGGCGCGATGCATTGACTTCGTAGGGTAAGCTTAAGCAAAGACATTTCTGTAAAGTCAGTCTCAGTTCAGATCGCATTCTAATAAGACGAACGATTAAAGCTCCGGCACTGTCGTAAATAAAATTCAGTGTGTTATCAATTATAGTTGGGAAAGTCCCACAACATAATTATCATTGATCCCGTTTCGCTCGCCGGATCCATCACACAACATAATCATCATTGATCCAGTTTCAATCGCCGGATCCACCGTTACCTCATCAAAGGAAGAGGCCACTATCGCCAGCTAATTACCCACATAGCGTCGCTGATCATCGAGATAACGGCGGTAGACTTAATTTATATAGCACCCACACTTCAGGAAATGTTGCAGGATCGCATATTTTGGGCATAAGCACCAATATGGCAATACAGCCCCAAAAAAAGTTGAACCCCGCAACTATATGGCACCTGCACTTATATAGACCCCTTCCCTATCTAGCACTTGCATGTACATTGAACCACCGCACCTATATAGCACCCACGCTCTTGGAAATGTGGCAGGATCGCACATTTTGGGCACAAGCACCAATTTGGCAATATAGCCCCAAAAAAATGTTAACCCCGCAACTATATGGCACCAGCACTTATATAGAACACTTCCCTATCTAGCACTTGCATGTATATTGAACCCCCGCACCTATAAAGCACCCACGCTCCAGGAAATGTGGCAGGATCGCACATTTTGGACACAAGCACCAATTTGGGAATATAGCCCCAAAAAAAGGTGAACCCCGCAACTATATGGCACCTGCACTTATATAGAACACTTCCCTATCTAGCACTTGCATGTTCATTGAACCACCGCACATATATAGCACGCACACTTCAGGAAATGTGGCAGGATCGCACATTTTGGGCATAAGCACCAATATGGCAATACAGCCCCAAAAAAAGTTGAACCCCGCAACTATATGGCACCTGCACTTATATAGAACACTTCCCTATCTAGCACTTGCATATTCATTGAACCACCGCACCTATATAGCACGCACACTTCAGGAAATGTGGCAGGATCGCACATTTTGGGCATAAGCACCAATATGGCAATACAGCCCCAAAAAAAGTTGAACCCCGCAACTATATGGCACCTGCACTTATATAGACCCCTTCCCTATCTAGCACTTGCATGTACATTGAATCACCGCACCTATATAGCACCCACGCTCTAGGAAATGTGGCAGGATCGCACATTTTGGGCACAAGCACCAATTTGGCAATATAGCCCCAAAAAAAGTTGAACCCCGCAACTATATGGCACCTGCACTTATACAGAACACTTCCCTATCTAGCACTTGCATGTATATTGAACCACCGCAATTATATAGCACCAACGCTCCAGGAAATGTTGCAGGATCGCACATTTTGGGCACAAGCACCAATTTGGCAATATAGCCCCAAAAAAAGTTAAACCCCGCAACTATATGGCACCTGCACTTATATAGAACCCTTCCCTATCTAGCACTTGCATGTATATTGAACCACCGCACCTATATAGCACCCACGCTCCAGGAAATCTTGCAGGATCGCACATTTTGGGCACATGCACCAATTCGGCAATATAGCCCCAAAAAAAGTTGAACCCCGCAACTATATGGCACCTGCACTTATATAGACCCCTCACCTATCTAGCACTCGCATGTACATTGAACCACCGCACCTATATAGCACCCACGCTCTAGGAAATGTGGCAGTATCGCACATTTTGGGCACAAGCACCAATTTGGCAATATAGCCCCAAAAAATTTGAGCCCCGCAACTATATGGCACATGCAATTATATAGAACACTTCCCTATCTAGCACTTGAATGTATATTGAACCACCGCACCTATATAGCACCCACGCTATAGGAAATGTGGCAGGATCGCACATTTTGGGCACAAGCACCAATTTGGCAATATAGCCCCAAAAAAATGTTAACCCCGCAACTATATGGCACCTGCACTTATATAGAACACTTCCCTATCTAGCACTTGCATGTATACTGAACCCCCGCACATATAAAGCACCCACGCTCCAGGAAATGTGGCAGGATCGAACATTTTGGACACAAGCACCAATTTTGGAATATAGCCCCAAAAAAAGGTGAACCCCGCAACTATATGGCACCTGCACTTATATAGAACACTTCCCTATCTAGCACTTGCATGTTCATTGAACCACCGCACCTATATAGCACGCACACTTCAGGAAATGTGGCAGGATCGCACATTTTGGGCATAAGCACCAATATGGCAATACAGCCCCAAAAAAAGTTGAACCCCGCAACTATATGGCACCTGCACTTATATAGACCCCTTCCCTATCTAGCACTTGCATGTACATTGAATCACCGCACCTATATAGCACCCACGCTCTAGGAAATGTGGCAGGATCGCACATTTTGGGCACAAGCACCAATTTGGCAATATAGCCCCAAAAAAAGTTGAACCCCGCAACTATATGGCACCTGCACTTATACAGAACACTTCCCTATCTAGCACTTGCATGTATATTGAACCACCGCACCTATATAGCACCCACACTTCAGGAAATGTGGCAGGATCGCACATTTTGGGCTTAAACGCCAATATGGCAATACAGCCCCAAAAAAAGTTGAACCCCGCAACTATATGGCACCTGCACTTATATAGACCCCTTCCCTATCTAGCACTTGCATGTACATTGAACCACCGCACCTATATAGCACCCACGCTCTAGGATATGTGGCAGTATCGCACATTTTGGGCACAAGCACCAATTTGGCAATATAGCCCCAAAAAAAGTTAAACCCCACAACTATATGGCACCTGCACTTATATAGAACCCTGCCCTATGTAGCACTTGCATGTATATTGAACCACCGCAACTATATAGCACCAACGCTCCAGGAATTGTTGCAGGATCGCACATTTTGGGCACATGCACCAATTTGGCAATATAGCCCCAAAAAAAGTTGAACCCTGCAACTATATGGCACCTGCACTTATATAGACCCCTCACCTATCTAGCACTCGCATGTATATTGAACCACCGCAACTATATAGCACCCACACTTCAGGAAATGTGGCAGGATCGCACATTTTGGGCACAAGCACCAATTTGGCAATATAGCCCCAAAAAAAGTTGAACCCCGCAACTATATGGCACCTGCACTTATATAGACCCCTCACCTATCTAGCACTCGCATGTACATTGAACCACCGCACCTATATAGCACCCACGCTCTAGGAAATATGGCAGTATCGCACATTTTGGGCACAAGCACCAATTTCGCAATATAGCCCCAAAAAAAGTTGAACCCCGCAACTATATGGCACCTGCACTTATATAGAACCCTGCCCTATGTAGCACTTGCATGTATATTGAACCACCGCAATTATGTAGCACCAACGCTCCAGGAAATGTTGCAGGATCGCACATTTTGGGCACAAGCACCAATTTGGCAATATAGCCCCAAAAAAAGTTGAACCCCGCAACTATATGGCACCTGCACTTATATAGACCCCTCACCTATCTAGCACTCGCATGTACATTGAACCACCGCACCACCTATATAGCACCCACGCTCTAGG